>NC_030423.2:6500000-6620000 GCF_001660625.3 Ictalurus punctatus | reverse complement strand
TGTATGACATCAGAGGGGTGTGGCTCATTTCTGGTCTGAGAACCTGGCAAGAGCAGCCATTAGCATGTGGAAGAGGACAGAGGAAGATCAGTCTCAGCAGGAGTGTTGGCCTTCACTTCCCCTTCTTCACCACTTTCCACCTCATCCAAGGTCGAGGCAGGCAAGGGTGCCTCTAGCTGAGCCTCCTGGATGGTGGCATCAGGTTGTGGAGGCACATCCATACCTGCCTCCCGCTGTGCTGAACTCTTTAGCTGGCTGTGGCACAGAGGGCAGGCCTCCTGCACATACAGCCATTTCTTCAAACATCCGGCATGGAAGAAGTGATTACATGGTGTGATGACAGCTGAAGTCATGTCCTAAAGGAAAAAGAGAAATGTCACAGATTATTATTCCTTCAGAAACTACTGAGCTGAGCAGGATCAAGCATGACAGTCGCGGCAGAGCGTTGCAGTGCAACACTTCTAGTGGATATAAAGTATACACCCCTCTGTTAAAATTGATGGTTTATGTGATATAATAGAAATGAAACCAAGATAAATCATGTCAGATCTTTTCCGACCTTTAATATGATTTAGCAACCAACAAAATTTAAGTGAAAAACAAACTGAAATGTTTTAGGGGGAACAAAGAAAAAACTTAAAATAATCTGGTTGCACAAGTGTGCACACCTCTCAACTAATCCTACAGTGGAGCTTTGAAGTTTGTGAACCCTTTAGAATTTTCTAAATTTCTGAATAAATATAACCTAAAACATCATCAAATTTTCACATATGTTCTAAAATTAGACAACAAGAGGCAATTAAAAGTATTGTCATTTGACCCAAGATGAAGATGTAAAAATTTCAAATGAAGCTAAATATCATTGGCAAAAAGACATTACTCTGGGTAAATAATAATAATAAAAAAAACATGGTGGATGAGAAAGCACAGTGAAACCCCCAAAATATTTGTAAATGCAGTGCAAATTCAGAGAATACAGAGAACTTCAGAAAAGCTTAACCACAACACAATGTGAGTATTTCCAGATGACACTCAGATGGAATCATACACTGCATGTAACCTATATATGTTCTATGGATGGAACCCAATCTGCTTTGTAAGTGCATGATAGTTTGTAGATGGTCTCCAGTGAATGTTTAACTTAGCTGGCTTGTTAGACAAGTTTAACAGTTACTCTCCATTTCGTTACAGTAGTTATGAAGAGTAAAGTTTAATAGTTATTAGGGATGTCACGATACCAAAAATCTAGTAGTCGGTACCGATACCACCAAAAGTACAGGATACCCGATACCAAAGTCAATACCACGGTGTGGTATAAAAATAAAATAAAATAAAATTCAATTAAAAACTCTCCTGGAGGACATCCTCCTCTGGCTGATACTGACAAAAAGAGAGAGAGAGAGAGAAAGAGATTTTACGTATCAAACACTGTCTGACAATGACGAATAAAACAGTGGAGGCCTAAGTCCTAAGGTGCACTCTGCGCTCGCACCTTATACTCTGAATGCAAGCATTAGTTTAAATTCACTGATATGGTAGCAGGCCAAAAAGATTTATTAAAAGCATGAACATTTGAATAATCATTCACATTAGGCTACATTTAGCTGACAGGACATGGGCTGAATGCTGTTGCATGGTGGCCCATTAGGTGGTAGTTTATAATACTGCAATGCGTTAGCGTCGTTAACAAATAACTGGCTATCGCAAACATTACATGGAGCTTATGCTGGTTTCATGCCCACAATGCCAGCTGCCTCAAACAAATATAATATAGGGTACGTCTTTCAGGTGCTTCGCCAAATTCCAGGTGTTTCCTCGCTTTGTTTGAAATGAACGATAGCATTGGGTACACACCAGCTTCAGAGCATCAATTATATGTTTGTTATCATCTGCCTCGAATGTGAAGTATTTCGATATTCCATACCACATTTCCTCTCAACGAGTCGGGGTGAAGCTAAACTTCGCCATCTTCTGTAGTTTTTCCTGTGTGCTTGTAGGCATTCTTCTTCTTCTTCTTCTTCTTTACCACTTGTGGACCGACTAAAACACGTACGCATATTTGCTGTCCCCATCAGTTCCAGAAGAATTGTAACCTCGGTACCTTCATTACCAACAGTACGTAAACCACTGCAGAAAAATAAGTACCGTCACGTTTTAAGAATGGTGGTACCAACTTGGTACCGAAGTATCGGTTCTCGTGACATATCTAGTAGTTATAGCATCGAAAGTAGTTGTCAACTACAATCATCAACCACCTTAATATGAACAACTATTTATTTATACAATTATCCACTCAGCCAATCATATGGCAGGAGCACAATGCATATAATTTTGCAGATACAGCTCAACAGCTTCAGTTAACATTCACACCATGCAATAAAACAGGGAAAGATGTGATCTCAGTGACTTTGACCATGGTTGTTGGTACCAGACAGGCTGGTTTCAGAAACTGCTGATCTATTCTAGAACTGCTGATCTCAGCAGTTACAGCATCAATAAATACAAGGGAACCAGCCATACATGCCCACACCATAAGATGAGGTAGTATGCTTCTGATCATGAGCAGTTCCTTTCCTTCTCCACACACACACACACACACTTCACTTCTCATCCTTCTGGTGCAAGCTGCCCTTTGTCTAATCAGTCCTTTGGATGTTGTTCCAGAACTGCTCAAGCTTTTTTTTTTGGCAATCTATAATATTGTTATCTTGTTATTGAGAATTAACAATGGTTTACATCTTGGGATAAACCTTCTATATTTACTCTGGTGAAGTCTTCTCTTGACTTTGAGACAGACATGTCTACCTTCTGAAGGGTGTTCTTGATATAACCAACTGTTGTGAAGGGGTTTTGCTCTACCACGGCCTTTTGGTGTTCCTGAACTCAGCAGGGCATTCTTTCTTTTTAATAATTTACCAAATAAATTATTTGGCCACATCTAATGTCACACCTAAACCCAAAGAGGTTTCTTTGGATTTTCTTAGGCTTGCTTCACTGTCAGTGACAGCACTGTAGTGAACGTACTGTAATTTTGTCAGCCCTAGTAAATAAATAAAAAATCTGAAACATAAAGTGTATGCTAACATGGCTTTGGCAATCACGATTCTGCTGCTGAAGATTTCTGTAGATGCTTATTTTGCTGTTTGAGAGAATAGCCATGACATTAAGTTGGCCAAAAGGTTTGCGGAAGTTGTTACTGCGGTGTAAGTTATCTGGTAAAGCACAAGAAGCATGTCCCGCACTTACCTTAGAACAGAGTTTGGAGTACAATACTGTTAAGGGTGCTGTTCTCCGAGCATATGAGCGGGTGCCAGAAGCTTACCGGCAAAATTTTAGAAACACAGTTAAATCCGTGCACCAAACCTATGTGGAATTCGCCCGTGAGAAAGCCATGCTATGTGATAAATGGTGTTCAGCACTTCAGTGCTGTAAGGAATTTTGAGTTAGGGAACTGATATTGTTGGAGGAATTTAAGTCATGTTTGCCAGAATCACTGGTGGTACATTTGAATGAACAGAGGATTGATAGGCTGTCCAAAGGTGCTATTTTCGCAGAGGAGTTTGTTTTGACCCATAAAGTTGTGTTCAGTCCTCCTTCGTCTCAGAAAGATGTGTCAGCATGTTCGTCGAAGCCTGCGAGTAAAACCTGTACCTTTTCTAAACCCTCAGCTGTGTCTTATGAATGTTTTTATTGTAATGAGGCAGGCCACATCATTGCAAATTGCCCAGTATTAAAGCGAAAGCAAGCGAGGCAACAAACGGAGGTTAAAAAGGTTAATGCAGCTGCGGATTCACAGAACGTTTCTGAAGGTCCTTGCCAAATTGAGCCAGAATTTGAACCTTTCGTATATTCAGGATATGTGTCCTTGGGTCCTAACAAGGTAAAGAAGACTGTACGTGTGCTTTGAGACACTGGGGCTGCTCAATCGTTTGTGCTGGAATAGGTGAAAACGAGGGTTTCTTGGGTCTGGTGAAGGTGACTGTTCGCCCAACTTTGCCAGTCAGTGGAGTTTCGGTCGTTATAGGGAATGATATAGCTGGTAATAAAGCCTTTTCCTTACCTGAAATAGTTTCAGAACCTGTGAGTGCTAATTTTCAGCCTGGTAACCAGCACTCCGCTGTGTTTCCTGAATATACATACAGCTCTACAAAGAACCGAACCAGGCATAACTTCAGGGTGGGCCAAAGCCAAAATAATAAACAAAAGGATTCTATTGTCCAGTGGCTGCCATTTTTTTTTTTTTTTTTGGGAGAGGGTACTTTTGTCTCTGTTTTTGGCTTAGGGAGTTAGGGAAGTATTTGTATTTTCTTTGTTATTTTCTTTTTAGGTAAGCTAGCTACCTAACAATCCTTTTGTTTATTATTTTGGCTTTGGCCCACCCTGAAGTTATGCCTGGTTTGGTTCTTTGTAGAGTTGTATGTATATAATTCTGTGTTTTACAATATACCACAACTTTTTTTAACAACCTTGTTGTGTTGTTATTCCTGGCTCCCTCATTTTTAAAGGCCAAATTCCACTGAATCCCGAGTTGGTTACTCTGTGCGGCCTAACCTAGACTGGGCCATAACAGATTTGGGGGCTCGTCTGGGATAAATTCTTTATCTTCTTCACAGAACGTTTCTGAAGGTCCTTGTCAAATTGAGAAAGAATTTGAACCTTTCCTATATTCAGGATATGTGTCCTTACGAGGTAAAGAAGGCTGTACGTGTGCTGAGATACACTGGGGCTGCTCAGTTGTTTGTGCTAGAAAAGGTGTTACCCTTCTCTGAAGCTTCATAAGCAGGCAGGGACATGTTAATCCAAGGCATTAAACTGGTTGTGATTCATGCGCCCCTGCACACGGTATATTTGGAAACCAAGGGTTTCTCAGGTCTAATGAAGGTGGCTGTTCGCCCAGCTTTGCCAGTCAGTGGAGTTTCGGTCAATTTAGGGAATGATATAGGTAGTAATAAAGTCTTTTCCTTACCTGAAGTAGTTTCAGAACCTGTGCATGCTAACCGTCAGCCTGGTGACCAGCACTCCTCTGTGTTTCTGGACCATTGCCAAAAGCTGGCTCCAGTAACTGTTACTTGTTGACTATTATGTGTGCTGCCACCCGGTTCCCTGAAGCCATTCCCCTACGCACACTTAACTCGAAAGTAGTGGTCAAAACCCTCATTAAATTTTGCACTACATTTGGGCTCCCCAAGTGCATACAGACTGATCGTGGGACCAACTTCACGTCACGATTATTTTCACAAGTAATGCGTGAGTTGCGAATTTCTCACTAAGTTTCCAGTGCTTATCATCCTGAGTTGCAAGGTGCCTTGGAGCGCTTTCACCAAACTTTTAAAACTATGCTGCGCACATTCTGTGTGGAAATGGAGAAGGATTGGGATGAGGTGGTGCCCCTTCTATTATTAGCTGTACATGATGCTGTGCAAGAATCTCTTGGCTTTAGCCCATTGGATACGGTGTTTGGTCATACTGTGAGAGGCCCCTTAAAGGCCCCACAAGAACAGTGGTTGGGAAAGTCTTCTCCCCCTTCGGGAAAGACTATTTTGAAAGAGGTTCAAGTTCGTGAGCAGTTGGGGTTAGCAAAAGAAACGGCAGGTCTCGCATTGCATTCTGCCCAAAAGTCTATGAAGGAGAGGTATGACCGTAAGGCGGTCTCTCGATCCTTCTGTGTTGGTGACCTAGTATTTGCATTATTGCCTGTGCCAGGATCCTCTTTCTCTACCTGGTTTGCTGGACTGTATGAGGTTAAACAAAAATTGAGTCCTACTAACTACGTTCTCAGTACGCCTGGTCGTAGACATAAAACCCGCATGTGTCACATCAATCTGTTAAAAAAGTATCATGCGTGTCCTTCACTGTCTGAGTCCAAACCTGTTCCTGCTGTGATGGCAGTTGTTACACTTCCTGTGGAAGGTCAAAAATCTCCTTCTGAATATTTTCCAGAGGTTGATGATCTATATCTCGGAAGAAACTGTGTGTTTTGTCTGCACTTAGCCAATTCTGAAGCTGTAAAGCAGTTGCCAGAGAAGTTGGAAGGGTTGTCTCTATCATTTCAGCAAGACATTAAAACATTAATAAGCAGGTTTTCTAATCTATTTTCAGATGTTCCCTCCCGTACCACCATTATTGAACATGACATTGACATAGGTGATCACGTGCCAATTAGACAACACCCATATAGGGTAAATCCTACTAAACTGGCAATTATGAAACAGGAAACTGAGTATTTATTGAAAAATGGATTAGTTGTTCCGAGTGTGAGTCCATGGTGCTCCCCGTGTCTTTTGGTGCCAAAATCTGACGGTTCTTTTCGTTTTTGTACAGATTACAAAGGTTAATGAAAAAAATTAAGAGTGTTTTGTACCTGCCTCAGCAAAATATTTGCAGAAATTTTAAGTAAACGAGTATCAAATCAATGACGTACCTTAGTGAAGAGCTAAACGGCACCCATCAGGTACAGCATCAAAGTTATGAACTGTTTTATCCAAATCCACATGAATGTTTCGTAAGAGAGAAATAGTTGGTATAGATTGTAACCGTAGTTTTGACAGGTATAGGTCAAAGGTCAAAAAGATACACATTCTAACTCTCTATATCTAGATCAAAGGTCATGATCATAAAAATATGAATAGTTATGTTAAATCTGGATCACATCCATTCGTGACCATATATGGTGCTGCCATGTGTGTTTTTCCGCCCCACACGTTGCGCACACCTGGTACATCTTTTCACATAGAATATGAAACTCTCTGTGGTAGGACATAAGAATATATATAGTTTTGTTAAATCTGGTTCACATCCAAATCGTGACCATACCTGGTACGACCATTTGTTCCCCCCACCCCACCCCCACTCCACCCCACACACAGATACAAGTTGCATACTCATGTTTTTCTCACACTCTGTGGTAGGTCATCGACCATGTGTCGTCCCCCCCCCCCCCCACCCCCACCCCACACAGACAAAAGTTGCATACTCATGTTTTTCCTCTTCACATAGAATATGAAGCTCTCTGTGGTAGGTCATAAGAATATATATAGTTTTGTTAAATCTGGTTCACATCCAAATCGTGACCATACCTGGTACGGCCATGTGTATCCCACATCCAAACAAAAATATCACACACACACACCCACACACACACACACACACACACACACACACACACACAAACACACACGTGCATGTACAGACAAACGCATGCATACGAACCTGCTTATAAAAGTCGAGCATCCCTCTAGGCTTTATAATACTCTGTACTTAGAACAACGTGTGCGATCTTACAACATGGCTGATGTTTGTCCTAACGCGCCGAAAAAAGCTCACCCTTTTTTGGGAAGAATAGAAAAAATGTTAGAACATGAAAAGATTCAATATTGGGTAATGTCAAACGGATGTACAGCCGGGTTTTTTTTCGATGCAGAAAAAGGAACCGTTTTGCTTTTCAAGTTCTCGGTCCCGGGACACATCCACTGGAGCCGTGCTACAGAGAACGTAACTTTTAACAAAGGTGACTGGAAAAAGTTCAGAAAATGGTGCAAGGATTTTGACTACATTGTTAGAATGGATTTCTTTTCCCCGGATGCGTACAGACGTAAATGGAACAGTACGTCTCTTCAATGCAAATACTGTATCAGAGCAACAAATTTCTCCAAGAACCAAGTTTCACTGCACTGTGCTGCTGTATTAACCGGTGACAACGCCCCTGATAACAAAGAGAATTGTGAAGTGAGGTATGACCGAACCAGCTGGCACGATCTGCAACGCTACTTCCGGCAAATCGATGAATTATTCCAAAAAACTGGAAGAGACAAAGAAATGATGCAAATAAAAAAAAGGCTAGAAGAAGTCTTATTCTGAGATCGTCAATATACTATTCTTGATCAGAAACTCCACCTCCCCAAGACTCCTCCCACACGCTATATAAATGAGTCTGATTACATATCGAGCCAAAGTATTCTGAACGTCAACCAGCAATATGTCTTGTGAAATCAACCCCGTTTTCTACACCTCTGATGCAACCCTGTATGCTGCTGCTGCTGCTGCTGATGATGATGATGATGTGACCAGTTCGGGTTTTGAAGACGGTGAAAGCCTAGGAAAAAGAAATCTGACCTATCTGACAACGAACGATGAAGCCGACGGGTGTATAACCAACACTGTTCTAACCATCATACGTGCTGTTACGGGGGAACTGCTGGACAGAGTTATCCAACAAGATCTGAAGGACAACTGTCACGGCTGCGCGATCGATCACCCGAGTCAACTCCAACATGCGTGTTTGTTCGATCCTGAAGAGTACTATCTACACCTAAACACCTACCGATTGCTGAAAAAACTGTTTAAACCATGGTTCAAATACACATTGGCAAGAGGTCTGAAACTGTGTGGAATCAAACACACTCCTTCCCTGGAAAAAATTCAAGGCATCGCTGAAGCCACCGTGTGTGAATGGCGAGACGAGCCTCACATCAAAACCGTGCTGAACGAGGTCAAGGAGAAAACCAAAGACGTTTTCAACGAGCAAGTGTGCGAAGACGTCGTAGATTACTGGAACTTTCACTCATCTCTGGAACCTGCTGAACCATCGCATACATGGGAAACCTCAAAACAAGCCACGTCTATTCTAACTGCGAGAAAAGGCTGAAGCCGATTAAAACAAAAATGCTGAAGACATTCGTAAATAGCGTGTGTCCTTAACACATAGGTGTGTAACAAGTTTTTTTTTTTTTATATGTATTGCTGAATCAATTGAATGTAAACTAAACATGTATCTAAACCTGCGTGTGTTTAGAATGGAAAATGTTACTTTGATTGAATATGTAATACCTTACTCACGTGTTCTGAGATAAATGCTTATTCTACACTGGTGTTTGATCATTCTCGCCTTGACACTCGAAATGACTGAACGATTGATGAAGAATATATATTATACACCGTCAGAACCTGGTTCGTACGGTGGTGTTGAGAGTTTGCAAAGAGCTATTGTTGAGAAAATAGGTAAAAGAGCTAATGATACTGAAATAAAAAACTGGTTAGCAGAGCAGGATGCATACAGTCTACATAAACCAGTATCTACAAAGTTTAAAAGAAACAAGGTTTTTGTGAAGAACATCGATGAACAATGGCAAGCTGATTTAGTCGATATGAGCAACTTGTCAGAGAGTAACGACAATGCGAAATTTATGATCACGTGTATAGATATTTTATCCAAATATGCCTGGGTACGTGTGTTACGAAACAAGACCGGAATCGAAGTAACTAATGCTTTTGATTCCATTCTAAATTAAGGTAGGGTCCCCAGAAAACTACAAACTGATCAAGGGAAGGAGTTTTTTAACAAAAATTTTCAAACATTAATGAAAAAACATGACATTATTCACTTTGCTACGGGTACGGGGCAAAAAGCATCGGTGTGTGAAAGGTTCAACAGAACGCTAAAGACCAGGATGTGGAGATATTTTACCGCTTTTAACACGAGAAAATACATCGACATAGTTCAGGATTTGATTCAAGCGTACAATCACAATTACCATTCCAGCATCAAAATGAAACCTGCCGAGGTCAACGAATCCAATTCCTTCAGAGTATTTAAAACCCTCTACGGATTGTTCACACCTAAATTAAAGAAACTAAATTTCAAGTTTAAAGTTGGTGATATCGTTAGAATTTCTCGTTTAAAAAGACAGTTTGAGAAAGGATACGAGCAAAACTTTACGGATGAATATTTTACAATCTCCGAACGGATACCGAGAGATCCCCCAGTGTATAAATTACGAGACTATGATGGTGAAAAAATTGACGGAACATTTTATGAACCCGAGCTACAAAAGATCATTATCGGTAAGGACAAGACGTTTAAAATTGAGAAAATCTTGTCTGAAAAGACCCGAAACCAGAAAAAAATCTGCCTGGTGAAATGGGTGGGTTGGCCCGATAAATTTAATTCGTGGGTTCCGGTCGAAGACGTAGTTAACATAACAAAAGGATCACCGTGAACAAAACTGAAAACTATACTCATTAAACCATGGAAGAGTGTGGTTTCTTTGTGACCCTTCCAAGCAACGCGTCTTTGGATATTTACCCTAATAATAAGATCTCGCATTACACTACTAAATTCGCCAAACCAATCGATTTGAACGGAATATGGGAAGTATCGCTCGCAGAGGTTCAATATATCCAGAGTTGGTACTCGTTAACGGAGGAAGACAGTATGTGTCATATTATTCAGAGGGATGGAAAGAGAACACTAAACAGTAACTTTAATATCACTCCAGGATATTATAAAAATATCGATGAAGTGGTTAGTGAAATCAACAACAACTTAAAGAAAATGGAGCTCGGAATAGAGCTATTCTATAACCCTATGAAAAATAAAATACGCATCGTATCCCAAAAACATTTTGCGTTCAAAGCTAATGGAAAATTAGCATATATGCTCGGTATGAACCCCGGTGTTCCGATAACGGCCCGAGAACCAGAAGCGCCTAACCCCTCTGATATTCACGCAGGCTTTTATACGATGTATGTATATACAGACGTTATCGAGTATCAACGAGTTGGTGACAGTTTTGCTCCGTTACTGAGATGCGTACATATAACGGGTGAAAACAACAAAGTCGTCACAATTACTTATGATAAGTTGCATTACGTACCTCTCACCAAGAACCACATTACCGATATAGTAATCGAAGTCAAAACGGATCAGAACAAGCCTATACCTTTTAGTTACGGGAAATTTATTGCTAAACTACACTTTAGACCCGCTAAACATTCGTTCCGTGTGTAAAATGATGGATAGGGGCTACGTTCATCCGCAGACCTACGTGGATTATTATGTCCACCAGGCTGGAAATGGTTTTCCTGGGTTTCAAGGCGCCCCCACCATGTATGGGTCGGGGCTAGGAGGACTGTTCAAGGGTCTTTTTAGAATGGCGGTTCCGTTCCTCAAAAGGGGTTTTGCTATTGCAAAGCCTCATTTAAAAACAGCTGCTAAAGGGTTCGTAAGTGACGTATTCAACAACATTATGAGCAAGACACAAGCTCAGAATCAAGACGGATCGGGGCTTGCGTTGACTGCGCGTAAAAAATCTAAAAGGCTCCCAGGGCGTCGACATGTGATTCCTAATAAAAGACGTAAGGTTACTAAAATCAAGAACAGTGTGAAAAAGACCGAGCAGAGAGGCAACAGGCACCCTTACATCTCTCACAAGAGAAATCGGCTGAACATTTTCTAACATCATGGCGTTCTTACACAGTCTATCCTCAGAGTGTACCAAGACAGAATTGGATATTTTCACATTACCTTTTACCCAAACGAGTATCGAAAAGTACACTTATGTCGAAATACCACCACTTTCCGCTCTTACGGACAACGGGCCCCTGGAGTTCTACGTGGCTGGAAACGGGGAGGATTACCTCGACTTGAACAACACTTTTTTACATCTGACCTGTAAAATCGTGAACCCCGACGGTTCCAATATAGCTAACGATGCAAAGGTTGGGGTCGTTAACTACCCCGTAGCCTCACTTTTTTCACAAGTGGATGTCATGCTCGGGGATCGTCTTATTTCTCAATCTAGCAGTACATACCCATACCGTGCCACCTTTGAAAGTCTTATCAACTATGGAAAAGATACACTGGAAACACAATTTTGCACCGGGCTATTCTACAAAGACACAGCGGGGCATATGGACGCCACAGACCCGGACGGACGAAACGAAGGCCTCAAAAAAAGGGCCAGTTTCAGTGCTGAAAGCAACACCTTCGACCTGATTGGACACATTCACTCGGATATATTTTTTCAGGATAAACTTTTACTGAACGGGATCGATTTGAGGATTAAAATGGTTCGCAGCAAAGCTGAATTCTGTTTGATGAAGGAAGGAAATGCAAATTTCAATCTGAAAATACTCAACGCTTCTCTTTTTGTGAAGAAAGTAATCGTCTCACCGTCTGTAAAAATCGGTCACGGACAAGCACTCCTCACCGCCACAGCCAAGTATCCGATCGAAAGAGTCTGTTTGAAGACCTTCAGTCTAGCTGCAGGGAGCCGCATTTGTTCACAAGAGAACCTCTTCCTCGGTCCCTTACCTAAAACCATTATCTTTGGGATGGTTGACAACGACGCCTTCAGCGGGTCGTACAATAAAAACCCTTTTAATTTTAAACATTACGATGCAGAGTTTATCGCGCTGTACGTAGATGGTACGCAATATCCCGCAAAACCGTTTCAGCCTGTTTTTCAGTCCGGTAACGTGGTCCGTGAATTCCATTCTCTAATTTTAGCATCAGGAAAGCAGCTGAAAGATCAGGCACTGTCGATAAACAGAGAAGAGTACCTGAACGGATATACTTTATTCGCTTTCAACATGAATCCCGATGACGATTGTGGGCAGCATTTGTCATTAATAAAATCGGGCAATATGCGATTGGAACTCAGATTTCGTCAACCACTTCCGATCACGGTGAATCTAATAGTGTATGCCAGTTTTGACAGCATTCTAGAAATAAACAATCGAAGAAACGTGCTCATCGATTACCAGTAACTCATGGATACCAGAGAACTAACGGAGGTTATGAGAAGTTGTCCTGAAATAGATAAAATATTTCATGGCGTGATGGCCTGTGACGAGCTACCTACAAATACTCTGAGAAAGTTTCCAGCTTTATTCATCGTAAACACACATCCGAGACACATGCCGGGTGAGCACTGGCTAGCGTTATGCCTTAATGACGAAAACACAGGAGAATTTTTTGACTCGTACGGAAACCCTCCAGACTACGAACTCTTTCCTCGATCGATTCATTATTTTTTGACAAAGAACTGTTGCAAAATAAAATATAACCCTGTACAAGTTCAAAACTTTACGTCGGTTTGCTGCGGGCAACACTGTGTGTTTTTTCTGTGTCACAAAGCTAAAGGTTATTCATTTAACCGTATTATGTCTATGTATAGCAAAGATTTAATTAGAAATGATAACACTGTTGTGTCATTCGTTAAAAAAATGTACCCTAGAGTAAATAAAAAGCATTCAATTACATGTGTACAATGTGTTAACTCTCTAGATATGTTTCATTTGCATATGTAGTGGAATGTTAAATGACGATGCTTCACAAGAAAAATGTTAAACAATAGTTATTTTATTGAAATAAAGGGTAACATAACATAACATAACATGCTTTGTCCCTCGTCCTTTTCAAAAATCAAACCAGTCAGTACGGTTAAAAACGGGGGATTTGAAAACTGGCTCAGAATCGTAGTCTTTGCTTTTAGGTGGGGAAACAAGATGAGAGATATCTTTAGATCTTTTTATGTCAGATATTTTGCGTCGAACACCGCCATTAGGTATTGCTGAAAAGGGTATATTTAGGTTGGCTACTGTCTGTAAGAACTCTTTCCAACCTAAAGGCCTCCGTTCGTCGGATACTCGATGAGGGGCCGTGAGATTTTTTAGCAAATCCACCATGTGAGATCCTTTGATAGTGTTTCCTTTAAAAATAAATTCACCGCTATCGTTCCACGCAGCCCCGGCTTTTAAAAGTTTTTCCATAACGTACGAAGCGTTTCTTTTGTTTCTAGCAGAAATGTTAGCGAGGACCTCTTGCACGATCTCGTCTTTGGGGTGTTCGGTCACAGCTGCTTCCGTTTTGCTTTCCGATATTTTAGGTAGAGACAGGGTCAATTGGGCGGTTTCCTGCTCTCCTACTTTAACCAAGTTTAAAAAATTTTGCAGCACAGACGCGTAGAGTTTCGCCTTATCGTAATCATTCAGATCAGTCCTTGATAAAATACCACGTATTGCATCGTCCAAGTTGTTTTCAACAGTCTTTCTTATGGTTTCCTTCTCCGCGGTGATGTTTCTAAGTTTATCGATCTGATGTTGAGGGACTAAATACATTTTCTCAGCAGTCTCCATGTTAATTGTTGCGGGACGCGATTAAGCTGCTTATAAAAGGAATGGCTACACTGAGCAAAGGCAGAAGAAATCCTCCGGATTGATTAATAACTTTCCTTTTTCTTTCAACGGATGCTCTTTTATCAGCAAATAGTTTGATCCATTTTTTTTGTTTTTTTAAAACCCGATACTGTTTTGTCGTCAGTGGTATGTTTCCCCTGAGCACGTTTAAAGCTAGTTCACATATGCTCAGGATGAGATCTGTGGGCGCATCGCGTAATATATCCTTTCTCCTTCGGGATGGAGACCTGTGTAATGAATTCAGCAACGGGAGGGTTTTTTTCAATCGCTCAGACATTTGTTGTCGATACTTTAAAGTTTTTTCTTCTTCTTCGGAACATACACAACCGGTTTCTCCCTCGGAAACAACCCTGAACGGAGACGAAGTTCTTCTGGCGTTTGTGCTTTCAGGTCAACAAATAAATACCCGTAAGGTCTAGAGACGGCATCGAGAAAGCATTCTAAAAAATACTTGCTGTTACCCGGATACATTTGACGAGCCAGTATGCTGATCTGTAATTTATCTCTAGGGTTTTTAAAAAGAACCATGTAGTTGGTGTTCAGGTTGATTGTTCTACTGGTCTTTCCTTGAAAAAACAAGTTTTGAACGAGGTAGATGACGCTCAGATTTCTGTGGTGTGTGTATTTTGTAAAAGCCTTTTCTACTTTGTCATTTTTACTGGCGGTTTCCATCAAGTCATCGATTACCAACAAGTTTTTTTTATTTGGAGGAAATAGTTCGTCATCACACAAAGAATCAGGGATTCCTTGAAGAAAAATTATTTTTATTCTGGTCAATAATTCATCGTACAGAGGCTGCCAACACGTATAACACCAGACAATGTTTTCCGGAACAACCGACATTGCCTCTTTACAGTTTTCCAACAGCATTTTGATAAAAAAAGATTTTCCACTATTACTCGGTCCACATACGATACATGAAAAGGGAAGTTGCATCCTAGCGTCAAAAGCAGTCACGTTCATATTTTCCTTTACAAAACACATCAACAGAAACTATATACACATATATACAAGAATAGTCTTAATAGCCGTAAGGGAGAGTTGTAAAATCAGATAATAAAACACGCTTATCGTACACAACCCTGAACCTTTTCAACTGTGATTTGTTTCTCAAATGAAACCCCTTTTTATCTCTCACGATTTGGTTATGCGTGGTTACGAGATGACCTGTATGATCCGGATTTTTCACTCGCTCGTCCACCAGTTCTGTTAGTGATTTCAAATTGACAATTTCAGAATTGATATAATTTAAAGTAATGCCTTTAGCTTTCATGGTTGTTTTTCCTTTCATGGTTTTGTAACCGTAGGTTTTAGGACCTGCGCTTACAAATTCCACGATTTGATCGCCATCATCTAGTTCGCTGGTAAGACCACCCAAGTAATCGCTTAAGGGTGGCATCCAGTCACCTTCCTTACTTTTAAAAATGACGCTATCTGTGTCTGTGTACAAACAACGCTGATCCAATCGATCCATCAAATTGTACAGCTCAAGCCTAGCGTACGCTGTAGTGAAAATGCCGATGAATACATTAGCGTTTAGCGGTTTAATCAATCTCTCGTCTGCGTAACGCCACTGTACCATCGCCACCTCCTCATTCAAAAAAGAGAACTGACTCACATTATAAATATCGGAGAACATGAACTGTAAAAACTCGGCAGGATCTCGAATTAAGGTCGTGTTCGATCTGTCTGGTCTTTGACGTAATTCCTTCGTTCTCCTCATATTTGCGAATGTACTCACGTTTAGATGATTCATCAACGACCCAGGACGGATAACCTGAACTTTCCTGTTTGGTCTTGAGGAACATTTTAATATATCTTGTAAAAAGCTTATCAGACCTTTTAGGAAAGTGCCACACTTCAAACACTTTTAGAATTTTGTAACCGTTTTCGACGGCTTTCTCAATTTCGATAGATGCCCATGTTCCGATAAGAGCTCTCTCCTGAGCCGTATGATCGCAATGTTTTAACTGATGTTCGGCACACGTTCTACATAGAGGAAAGAGGAGTTTGCTTTTTACACGAAATGGTAGAACAGGTGCCCACAGACCCCTAGGTGGTAATACCTTTGCTCTAATGATACCGAAGTAATTTTTCAGAGGTTGAAAGTCACGATAAATGATGATAGGGTGATCGATCGGGTATGTCTTTGTCTTATTTACGAATGGGTAAAGCGAGGTAAAGTCGAAATAATCGATTCTCTCACCGGGTTGAGCTACATAATGCAAGTTTAATGCGTTTGTTCGACCGCCGTAAAGAGCATCTCGAGGGTTTAAACGCTCAGGAAAGTCAAAGTCTTTTAGAAAATTTTGCACGAGATTGTCGTTTTTCTTCATTTCATTCCACTCGTGTTCCCACATCAGAGTGACTTGCAAATTGAGAGTGTCTTGCAAATTCTTAATTCTCTCCATCGATTTTTGACGGATATCTTCGAAGGTTGCGTTTGATTTGGTAAGAGGATGCGGGGTCATTGAGGGAAAACACTTTTCACAGCCGTGATAAAAACACCCAAGAAACTCAAAAACCTTACGGTTTTCCCCTTCCTCACAGTAACCATCTACGTAATAAGTACCGAACCTGACTTCACCTTCGTTCAACGCGTGGCGAATGGGTAGGTTTTGCGTTTTTGAAACATATTCGAGCCATTGTATGGATGGTGTTGAGAAAGATTTCTGAGTGGTGATGTAATTATCAAGAGGCGGAATAGCTAAAGTGTCTTTACGCAGGAAGTTGGTTCTAAAGATTTTCATGCACACAGACGCGATCGTTATGCATTTAAAAGGATCGACCTTTGTACTATCCAGAATTTCTTGTCTGAAAGCTATACAACCCTTTCTCAAAATTTCTACATCGTTCACACAGTATTCCGCCATCTCTTTCTTGAAATCAAACACTTTGTCAGAAACCGTTCTGTACCACTTAAAGAATTCTTTTCTATCCTTAGGCATCATGCCATCTACACCGTAAAACTTAGGGTCAGGATACGGCCCTACGTAATCCTGATGTTCTACGGTGTTCCAGAAATGGGGAAAATAGCCTTTCTTGCTTTCCGAAAAACCCATGGCTTTTGGGATGCTACTCAATTTCATGGGTAAGAACGATAGACTATCAATGTAGGACTGACGAAACGCGGTATCGATGAAACACAAAATTTTACCGCCTTGTGCTATGATTTCGGGTGTGATTCCTTCTTTCACTAAATGGTTTAACAAAAGGTATGAATCGAACCCTCTAGCGTTATGGGCTATAAACTTGTATCCGTGGTATGCATTACACCGAAACTTTTTAAAGAAGGCACTGACGCAATCATCCCCTTCAGCCACCCACTCCTCTCCCTTAAAATCAATACAGCATATGAAATTAGCTACATGTGTTCCTGTTTCCTGCCTAGTTTCGAAATCGTAAAACACATAATCCGTATTTTCGCTTTCTTTCCTGGCCCTCTGTATAAAACATCTATGCTCGATATCCTCATCGAGTTTTTGGCCACAGAGTATGCATTTCGAATGGGCACATACGTGATTCTCACGATTAGAAGGATTATCCCTTATCACACGTTTACATTTACCGCAGTAGAATCCCGTTTCACACATAGAATATTCGCCTTTGTGCGATTGAATCTTTGCTTTATGCCTCTCGAAACAGTATTGGGAGCTACACAGTCTCTGACACTCTGGACATTTAGTAACATTCTTAGGGTGTTTGTAACAATCGGGGTCGTGACAAACGTTGCAGCTATAAGCACATTTATGTTTCCATAAAACGTCAAACCCCGAATGGCAGAAATGACAAACATGACTCGTTCCTAAAAGTCCGGTGATACTTTTAACCCCATAATAGTGGTTGTCATGTAAAAACAAGTAAATGGTTTTTTCGTGGGGAGTCTTGCTAGTTTGAAAGAAAGAGTATCCGGCTTTGCTAGCAGAACAGTATACGATTACGATTTTGCAATTCAAATGTCTCTCAAATCTCGGTACGTCAGCGAAGCTGACCGCATTGTTTACGGATAATCCCACATCGTGTTGTAATTTTCTAGCGATTTGTTCGGTTTCAAAATCATTTTTTTCACGATTCAAAAGTTGGCTAACACACAAGGCGAAGCACATGTTGTCTCTCTTGTGAAAAATGTATAGATGTTGCATTTTCTTCTGCAGGGTTTCTGATTTGAATATATGGCCTATTTTCCTTCTATTTCCACCACCCCGAAGTGGTCGGACGATTTGGACGACTATTTCAAGGGTATTATCGGTAAAAATTTCACGTTTACTCTGAATTGCATTTTCGAGCATGGTCAGAAAAGAACCTAAATCGATGACACCATTGTCTATTTGAACGCGTGATGAAACATTGACCGTATCACCTCTAATTTCAACGGTGACTACATCCTTGGCAGAAATTAAATTGTTAGCGATTTCAATCGCGCTGTTTAAAATCTCTAAAACATAATTATAAAAATCTGCAAAGCTGTCAACGTTCGCGATAGAAGAAAAATTCACTCTTCTCCTAATCTCAGTGTTGTTGAATCTTTCCCGATTAATTATTCTAATATTAGGATCTAATCCATCACCCTCTTGCTCTACTTGGATATCAGGCGAGTTTTCCATTTGAGAATCTTGGGTATCGGGCGAATGTGTGTTTTCCATTTGAGAATCTTGGGTATTAGGTGAGTGTATGTTTTCCATTGGGCGGTTGCGTTCATTATCGTTTTCCGAATTTTGTGCAATATTGTCAGGGTTTTCGATTAAGTTAACAAGACTGTCATTTATCCTCATAATACTTTGATTAAGTTCGTGTAACGTATCATGAGAAGATAACGGACTAGGTTCCTGAGCGTTTTCTGGAGTCGAGACGATATTCTGAACGGGAGGTAATGACATATTTTCATTGATTTGATTCACCACGTCTATTAAACATGGATTTATCTGCAAAGATTCTCTTTGTTCGATTAGGTTATTTTGTAACTCTAACAGACATTGATTTAATTCGAAAAATATGTCGTGCGACTCGACCGGCGTACTTGATACAGTTTGACTGGAAATTCGTCTGGGGTTTTCATTTTGAGTATTGTTCTGTTCTGACGATCTTAAATTTTCATTCAACTGATTGACTGCATCGATTAGATCAGGGTTTATTTGTACTGAATGACCGTGTTCATTTAGGTTATTATGTAACTCTAACAGACATTGATTTAATTCAGAAAATATATCATTCGGCGTTACCGTTGTGTTTGATACGACGTGATTTGGATTCTGATTAGGTCTCTCACTAACGACTTGGTGTGACGTTATTAAACTTTCGTTCAGCCTGTTGATCGCTTCAGTTAAATATGGGTTCAGGGGTGTGTGCGAATCATTTGAAAAACTCTGGTTTCCGTCATAAAAGAAATCATGCGATAATGGAGATTTTTCGGTTCTCTTTTTTTTAATCTCCATATCCGAACTGCATTTCAGTCGTTTCTGCGCCATATCTATCATACAATTTTCTAATCAACTTTATGCTCACTGAGAGACATCTATTCACATTTTCAAGCGTGCTGTACAGTAAAGGGATAAAATCTGTACCTCGACCAGATTCAAGTGTATAATCAATCTGTCCAAAGTTTTCCAATAAATCAGTCTTTGCTTCGAAGAATTCACGCCACACTGCGCAGATCTGTTGTAGTTCGATGTCTTGTTGAATGTCGGTTTCCGAGATGATTTCCTCTTGGTCTTCTATTGCAGCACTCGTATCTATAAGTCACAGAACATGTGAAAGAGCTTTTATTTATTTATTTATTATTTTTTTTTGTGCTGTGTAAATAGAAGGTAAATATACTACAACTCACCTGAAATATCTCCGTCGTAATCACTGTTAGACACGTTTCCCTCAAATTCTGAATATGATACAAACAATGTTATATTCACGTATGAAGGACTTTTACAGCATGAAACATTCACAATTTTATGTTTTGACTTACGTGTGGAACTCAGATTCAAAAGGTCCTGAGTGGTTGTTTCGGGAATCTCATCATCAGAAATAATCACCAAGCTGTCTATAAAACAGTAAAACATACTTTTAATAACTTAACATTCTCATTTTAGATCACTACATAGATCTAAGAGACAAATTTTAATTACCTATACACTAGAAACAGATGAGCTTAACTCGGTCTTGCACTGTAATATAAATGTAATGAATATTTACAATTTAGATAAAGTATCGTACCAGATTACATAATGACCAGATAAGTATGATGATTTTTGTACTCAGAATGATTAGTTCTAAGTTTATATCAATATCATTGCCTACTGGATAATTACATAAACATTGTATTTCAATTTATATTTAACTATTAATTGAATAAAATACAAATTTTTACCTGCCAAGAAATCCATGGGGTCTGGAAATTCTGTTGAACTTTGCCGATGTTCAAACTTTCGAAGTAGTGAAGAACTGACTCTGGAAATTCGGTCGAACCTTTTCCGATGTTAAAACTTTCGAAGTGCTCGACTTTATAAACAGGTTCGTATGCATTCGAGTGTGTGTGTGTGTGTGTGTGTGGGGGTGTGTTTGTGCTCGGGAATGCATCAGAACGGGGGTTTTACGTTGTTGACCTTTTGACCTAGGCCTGACTCGGAGTGCTTCATATTCTACGTGAAAGGAAAAGATCGTGTGTTCCCGGGACCGAGAACTTGAAAAGCAAAACGGTTCCTTTTTCTGCATCGAAAAAGTAACATCCGTACATTCTGTACATCCGTTTGACATTACCCAATATTGAATCTTTTCATGTTCTAACATTTTTTCTATTCTTCCCAAAAAAGGGTGAGAGCGCAGAGATTGTGGAAGATGCTAGGCTTTTTATACTGACATAATGTAAGGTGAATGACTAATGATGGTACATTGCACTGTATGAGAACCTATCACATCAAAATGCAAGGTAACAAAAAAAGTGAAAATCAGTCAGCAGACTACTTGCCTGTGCCCCAACTCGCACATCATGTTCAGAAATTTCACTAAGAGTGTCAACGATAGTCTCCAAGTTATCAAGTATGACCTTGAGAGCCTATGCATGGCAGCTCCATCTTGTGTCGCTTAGAGATTTTAGTGTGGTACATTTTCCTGAAAAGTCACTGGTCCGTTCTCGCAAAGACTCAGAAACTGCATGTTGTTTTGCTGATCCCTCGAAGTTATAGAGAGATGGAACATGTGTCTCACAGCTGTACTGGTGCGACAGACATCCACAATGCAGAGGTTGAGGATATGCGATTGACAATGGACGTACATCACCAGTGGATTTTCTCTTAAAATGCGTGTAGCTACACCAGGCTAGGTTCCCCGCATACTCGCCACATCATCATAACACTGCGCTCTCAAGTTGCAGATATCAAGATTAAAGCTTGTCAGTACATTCTTTAAAAGAAGGACCAGAGATTCGCCAGAGATTCACTTGTTATGAACATAATTAAATGATTTATCTATATTTTTGAATAGCCGTTTAATTAGTTGTTTATCAGTGGCCCTTAAATCCATTAACTGTAAGAAACTTCCCCAATTTTCGGACTCATCCATTTCATCATGACCACCAAGAGCAAAGTCTCGCATATTTTCTTCAGATATTCTCTGTTCTTATCCACTCTCTTTGCGTGTTCACTGCTGATTTGCGGGGCTACACTTCCCGTTTTAGGTGTCTGTTGATGACCTTTCATTTTTAACCCAGCAGAAATGTGCACGCTGCTTTTCTGCATTTTTCCAGTTGGAAAATTCAGTCACTTGAAATATGTGTCCATCTTAGACTTGTTGCCACCAAATGCACGACACGTGAAACAATAAGCCCGATCAATGGTGGGACTATATTCAAGCCATTCATAAATCCCATACCATTCTTTCCTGAACTTTCTACCATCAGTCAGTGGAAATGAAATTACTGGTTGATACGGCCCAATCTCAATAAAGTTTGCAGTTTGGGTCCGTGAACTGGATCTCGATCTGTGGAGGCCTGACTAACCGTTCCAAATTACTGCAGAGCTGATGGCTCTCATGAATGAGCGACACTTGTATGCTCAGTTACCAATCCTCCACCAGCAATTTCTGTTCTCGTTTTCTTGGAGAAGTAATTATCCAGTGTATTGGGATGCTTAGTCATTTTGTCCAATCATTTAGTTTTCCCCAATAGTCATACTCACTACGGGAAACTAATAAGTAACTGCTCTTATTTTGTTCTACTGCCCCCATCAATGCGGAGATGTACATATAAAGACATATTAAACAGCTTTCAAATCTGAAACTCCACGACTACAATAAATTGATGGCGATATGGGCACCTGCCCCCCCTTGCCCCCCTAATGTTGCCATGATTTTATGTGTTTGATTATGTTTGATTATTTTACGAAGTATCTACTATTGACTGTTCAAATGCGGAGTTTTGTGTTGTGGGCCAGGGCTCAGTTGTAGACCTCTGCTAACATGCTAGCTAAAGTTATTGTGCTGAAGTAGTTTTGATGTTCAGCTGTGAATTTTTACCTAAAAATGTCCAGATTAATGCATATTGTTTGTTGTTCTTACAATCTTCACAAGTGATCAAGTGCATAAACAGGACATAAAGTTGCTACAGTGAAGAAGCCAAATCATTATAACCATCATTATAACATCGTATCTTAAAGTTACAAAATAAAAACTTACCATTGTGAAATGTTATGCTCAAGTGGTGCTTGCAAAGTTGGTTCCGATTTATCTGCTTGATCAGTTGCATTTTCTTTTCTTTCTTTTTCTTTTTTTTTGTCTTTAATTTATTTATTCATTTTCATATGGTTCATTTACATGCGATTCATTTACATGCGATTCATATTCATGAGATTCATATTCAATTGATACATTTTCATGTGATTCATATTCAAGTGATACATTTTCATGCGATTCCTTTACTAATTTGCTTCTCTTTAAATCCAGTTTTAGACTGTAATATTACAAAGGTCTTTCCAGATTATTACTTGCCACACTGTATGAGGGAACCCCAGTAAAATTGCCTGAATTCTATAATATAATTTGTTCACCATGTTAGATTTAAATCCTCTAAAAACAGATTCGCAATTAAATAACATTACTCTGTTCCAATTCACATCCTTCAAAACATTGGCATGTTTTGCTTACTCTCTAAACAAATGAGACAGCAGTGTATCCTACAAAAACCGAACGTTGTCCACAATGTGAAAACAACTCGGAGAGTAAGCTGAACTAACCAACAAAATTACCAAGACTGATAAACAGTCTGCACACAATAATAAATATAATGTCCTTACCTTTTAAAGACTTGTAACAAATAATATAACAGTGTAGCAAGTAAAGCCGAGGAAATAACACTAATAAAATTAAATAAACAGAAACTCTAACCCGGTCAGACCATCAAAACAGAGAAGCACATTAATACAGAAGTACATTTTAAGAGGAGTAACTCCACAAAATCTAGGTGGAGTAATGCAATGACTATATCTTCAATAACAATCTGAATTCTGTAGAGCTGGAAGGCCGAGTGCAAAAAATAATAATAATAGAAGAGCGAAAAAGACTCCGCTGTGTAGGTGATGCAGTTCACCCCGATATCAAGAGTTTAACGTTGTCTCCTGCTTCCTCCGCTGAAATAAAGTCCTTCTGAACACCGTTATATGCAATGAGAAGCCGAGCTGGGAGAAGTATTCCATAGTGAGCGCCCTCAATACCACGAAGTTGACGCCGTACCTCGTTAAATGCGGCCCGGGCCCGGGCTGTCTTGGCTGTGTAGTCAGGGAAAACGGAGATGGTCAAATCCCTCACTTTAATCCGCTGGATCTCTCTAGCACGGCGTAAAATGTCAACACAGTCACTGTGATAGTGGAATCTGCACACAATAGCTCATGGTCGTTCACCAGGCTTGGGCTTCGGCTGAAGGGTCCAGTGGGACCGGTCCAAAATCAGCTCCTTCTCCAGACCAAACGCCTCTTTTAACAAGGCCGCTAAAGCAGCAGTTGTACAGGTGTCAGCACCCTCTGGAACTCCCACTATCCTAACGTTATTACGCCATCACCTCGACTCCAAATCCTCACATTTATTCTCTAATTGAGTCACGGTCGCAGTGAGAGACTCGACAGTAGTCTTCATATGAACTATGTCATCGGTGCAACCGGAGAGCGCGTGCTCCATTTCCCCAACAGTACCTTTCAGTGTTGATATGGTAGCCTCGGTAGCAACTTTATCACTAGCCAGCTGTGTCTTCACGGCCTGCAGGTCAAGCTGGATAGTAGACAGCGCTTCCCCGAGAATGTTCTGGAGCTCCTGGAGCTCCTTTTTAAAAATATCGGCGATGTCCTTCCTCAGTAAAGCCAGCAACTCAAGCCTGAGTGCGGTGAAGTCAGGGTCACCGCTCGGCGATGTGGATACAGGGGGAGAAGGAGACTCGCTCACGGTGCGCACACTTGGCCTCAGTCGTGTCTGAATGCTACCACAGGTTTTCGTGTTCTTTCCAGACATTTAACGTACCACAAAGTTAAAATTGCAAACAAGGAAACAGAGTAGAATAAGTCAAAATATATTGTATGACAGAAAAGCGCAAATTAATTACAATTTTAATCAAGATAAGCAGGAGCCTCCAAATTCACATGCTACTCCATCGAATTCCGAATCGATCAGTTGCATTTTCTGAATTGGTTTCGAACTGATACAGTAAAACCGATGACACGTTATTAAGTGTGTTGCTTAGAAGCTTAGAATTGCTTTAGAAGCCTTGGAAGCTGAAGCTCGCCATTATGGTGAGGGGCGTTACATTTCCAATAAACACTTGAGGTTTTTGGTCTTTCACAACGGAATGGGTCAGCTGGCCAATCGGAGCACTCTGGGCTTTTTGGAAGGAGGGGCTTTGGAGAAACCAGACCTCAATCAGAGCGTTTCCGACAGACTGGGAATAGGGGTACTGCAATAATGTACAGTATGTGAAAAATAATATGCTTTTTGAACATTAAAGCATGTTAACATATTCTGTTACACCGAATAAAAAAATTAACTTTTAAAAATGTTTAAAAAGCATCATACCAGACCCTTTAAACCAGTATCCCTGAACAAAATTAAGCAATTGATGAACATGAACAAATGATGCCTGTCTGTTTGCCTGTCCACACAAGAGTGAAAAAAATGCCCAGGACATTTTTTTTTGGTTGGTTTCTACAGGATCCCAGTTCTGATGCACACCTCTACATCACTGTGCCATACTGATCATTAGAAAATTGTTTCTAGCCAGTGACATTATCAAGATGACTGTCTAAGGACTATGTTTGGTCTGTGGTATACAGTATTTCTAGCATCACCCATATGACCCTGTTCAGCGTGATCAGTACTTTTGCAAGACTATAACTAAATTTGTTGACAATTAAATGACAACAAATTTGTGGGATTGCATTCTGGACTGTACTGCACGGTAAAATACAGTACAAGACTGACAAGACAAGGAATGTTCAGGAGGAGAAAAAACAAAACACATGCTTTGGTCATGCCTTCACTAAACAAGTATTACCGTATTAAATTTCTATTTAATTGCATCTAGATCACTTAAATTATCCTTCATTGTAACATCAGGAACCCAAAACATAATTTTCCCCAATACCAGCATATTTCAAATATGTATGACTAATGATATAATTTCATAACCACTCTTACCTGATAGCAGATAGAGCAGATATCATTGTGTTGCTGCAGCTGTTGTTCAGAGGCTGTAGGCAGGCTTTTGATCTTGTTGACGGCATCGCGACGGAGTAAAAAGCTCTGCCAACCCAGTTGTGCCCGCAGCCACACATTGTAGTAGGAGTGTACAAGCACAATGGTGGAGCCCATAACAGTCCATTCACCAAACACCGTCTCACAAACGCCGTATGCCACTACACACAGAGCCACCACAAATTCCAACATCCGGTAGGTGCCGTTCACGCAGTAGATTACGTCGTCCATGTTCTCCATTGGCACTTTGCGCAACTCCTCCACCATGAAGAGCACATAGATCAACAATGTGCCCAACACCTCAGGAAACAGAGAGGAGGACAGAGGGGAAGACAGAATTAGAAACACTCAAAGTGTAATGTAATGTATAATAAAGGAAATACTGGCATTAATAATTTATCAATTGCACTTCCTCAAATTTATTGCAGGAACATTGGGTGTTTATTAATCAAAAATTAATTGCTTTAGAGCTCACTTAGATTTGCCAAGCTTTGATTTGTGATGGGTAGTAAAATGTAAAAATATGGATACCCGGTATTACACTTACCTGAAGAACTGTTTTAAAATTATGCATGTATTGACCTATGTATTGACCTACCCGGTCAAACTAAATGTCACATTACACTAAAAAGAAAAATAAACCCCCAAAAAACAAGTCGCACTCTGCATCCAAGTCCAGTCCTTCTTGTTGCGAATTTGTATGCCAGAACTCATATATTATGTTTAAAATATACTTCAAATGTGAAGGAAGCTTGAAAGGAAATTCTCTTATATCATGTACTCTCTTATACTATGAACTGTATTAAGACACCTTGGATACGGGGAATACTGGGTTATGGTTTCTGTTTGTGTGTCTCTGTGCTATCAATACCTATGATGAATGTATTCATTTAATTACCTCTTCAAATAAGCTTATCAAATGTCATCTTTATCAATGTGCTGACACATGTATTTTCTGTCTCTTGAAAAGGCATATTTTCATAGTGTGCTGTGTGTTTTGTCTATTTGTCTGTCTATCTGGCACCTGCGCCAGTAGAAACCGTCCACGCATTGCTGTTGTCAATGTGTATAAATACTTCTGTTTTGCATGAATAAACCAGATGTCTCTGTGAGCATGCACGTGTCAGTGTGTGTTCATTTAGACTCCCAAGATCTGAATACTCTGTGGTAAATCACACTTTCTAGCTCATAGCAGCACAGAACAAAGTTAATAGAAGTAAAAAGGCTGTAAAGGACTGACGGAGGACTGAAAGACATAATCTGAGATTCCTGAGATACTTGGAAATCTAACAAACCTATTGAAGAAAAATAATTTTAGACATTTGTCCTTACACTATTTGGATCAATTTCAAACTATTTGGATCAATTTCAAACTTTTGGATTAATTTCAAAATTGAATCAGTTGATCTGCTGGTTACAATGATAATTCCATATACACCAATCAGCCATAACATTAAAACCACCTGCCTAATATTGTGTAGATCCCCCTTGTGCAGCCAAAACAGCTCTGAGCTTTCGAGGCATGGACTCCACAAGTCCTCTGAAGGGATGGGGCCTCTATGGATCATACTTGTTTGTCTAGCACATCCCTCAAATGCTCAACTGGATTGAGATCTGGGGAAGTTAGAGACCAAGCCAACACCTTGAACTTTTTTGTCAAGTTTCTCAAACCATTCCTGAACATTTTTTGCAGTCTGACAAGGTGCATTACCCTGCTGAAAGAGGCCACTGCCATTAGTAGAAACTGCAGCAATGAAGGTGTTTATTTGGTCTGCAACAGTGTTTAGATACTGTAGAGGGTACTTGTAAAAGTAACATCCACATGAATGCCACGACCCAAGGTTTCCCCAGCAGAACATTGGCCAGAGCATCACACTGCCTCCCCTGGTTTGCCTTCTTCCCATAGTGCATCCTGGTGCCACCTCTTCTCCAGGTAAGCGATACATATGCACCCGGACATGAACATGATGTAAAGAAAACGTGATTCCTCGGACCAGGCCACCTTCTTCCATTGCGTCAGGGCCCACTTCTGATGCTCACGTGCTCATTGTAGGCATTTCTGCAGTGGACAGGGATCAGCATGGGCACTCTGACCGGTCTGCCGTTACACAGCCCCATGTGCAACAAGCTACGATCTTTCTATCATAGACAGCATTAACTTTTTCAGCAATTTGTCCTACAGAAGCTCTTCTGTTAGATCAGACCAGACAGGGTAGCCATTGCTCCCCACACGCATTAATGAGCCTTAAGCACCCATGGCCCTGTCACTGGTTCACCAGTTGTCCCTCCTGGGATAGCACTGCATAGCAAAAACACCCCACAAGACCTGCTATTTTGAAGATGCTAGGACCTAGTCGTTTAGCCATCACAATTGGCCCTCATAAAAGTTGCTAAAATCCTTGCACTTGCCCATTTTTCCAGTTTCTAACATATCAACTTCGAGAACTGACCGTTCACTTGCTGCCTAATATATCCCACCCCTTGACAGGTGCCACTCTAATGGCAATCAATGTTATTCAATTCACCTGCCAGTGGTTTTCATGTTATGGCTGATCAGTATAAATCTTACAAACGTTCAACCACTCGTTCCTCAGATAACACTAACAAAAATCTTGAACCTCAGACAGACACAGGTGAATGGACACATGGCAAAAATGGACCTTGAGTTCTTGAACATGAAAGCACAAGTAATGTGTTAAGTATTATGACAAAAATGAAGGAATTTACTGTAGAAAAAACTGTTTCAGACATTTGATCTTGTTGTGACTTTGATACTGTTTGGATCAATTCCAAAATCTAATCAATTTATCTGCTGATTACAATGATAAGTCCATATAAAAGCCTACATTCAGCCACTTGTTCTTGACAATCACGCTAACCAGAAGTGTTACTCATTGGAAGAAGCATACAAAACACGAGCTGGTAGGTTTCAGTGTGCCGCTGCAAAAACGTATTTTCACACACATCAAATAACCTTTAATGTGTGTTTGTATATAGGAATGTATGCACAATCTACCTGCAAAGATGTAAGTATGCTAGAGGAGATGATGATAAGAAGCCAGAAATCCATGTGGAAGAACTGACAGATCATGTAGGACATGTAAGCCGGGAATACGAGTAAAAACAGGCACAGACTGACTGCACGGAAGTGCTTCCACAAGCTCCTGCAAAAAAAATGGTCAATTTAATGTTAGAGAAGAAAAAAGGACAAGTATTACAAAGAGAATGACTGAGATAACCGGGGGAAAATTAAAAATAGTTGACATACTCTCACTACGCAAATGTTCTCAACCTGTACTCTGAAGATTAATAAATGTATTTTCTAGGATGAAGAAGTGGTGCTACTTAATGAAAAGAACCCCAACACTAGATAACCTAGAACCTCAAGACTTAGAGATGATGCAATACCTACAGTGGTGCTTGACAGTTCGTGAACCCTTTAGAATTTTCTATATTTCTGCATAAATATGACCTGAAACATCAGATTTTCACACAAGTGCTAAAATAGACAAAGAGAACTCAATTACACAAATGAGACAAAAATATTATACTTGGTCATTTACTTATAGAGGAAAATGATCCAACAACATTACATATCTGTGAGTGGTAAAAGTATGTGAACCTCTAGGATTAGCAGTTTAATTTGGAGATGAAGTAAGAGTTTGAGAGATCCCTCAGACTCTTAAAATCATCAAAGTCTGATCTTCCCAACATGTTTGAGGAAATGTATCATGGCATGAACAAATTAGATTTTTGAGGAACTTAGGAAAAGAGTTGTTGAAGTTCATCAGGCTAGAAAAGGTTACAAAATCATCTCTAAAAAGTTTGGACTCCACCAATCTACAGTCAGACAAATTGTGTACAAATGAAGGAAATTCAAGAGCATTGTTACCCTCCCCAGGAGTGTGGACCAACAAAGATCACTCCAAGGGCAAGATGTGTTAAAGTCCACGAGATCACAAAGGAACCCAGGGTAACTTCTAGGCAACTAAAGGCCTCTTCTCACATTGGATGATGTTAATGTTCATGAGTCTGTCATCAGGAGAAAACTGAACAACAATGATGTGCATGGCAGGGTTGCAAGGAGAAAGCCAAAAAGAGCATTGCTGCCCCTCTGCAGTTTGCTGAAGATCACGTGTTCAAGCCAGAAGGCAACTGGAACAATATTTTGCGGATGGATGAGACCAAAATAGAATTTCTGGTTTAAATGAGAAGGGTTATGTTTGGAGAAAGGAAAACATTGCATAAGAACCTTATCCCATCTGTGAAACATGATGGTGGTAATATCATGGTTTGGGCCTGTTTTGCTGCATCTGGGCCAGGACGGCTTGGCATCATTGATGGAACAATCAATTCTGAAGTATACCAGCAAATTCTAAAGGAAAATGTCAGGACATCTGTCCATGAACTGAATTTCAAGAGAAAGTGGGTCATGCAGCAAGTCAATACCCCTAAACACACAAGCCGTTCTACCAAAGAATGGTTAAAGAAGAATAAAATCCAAGTCAAAGTCCTGACTTTAATCCAATAGAAATGTTGTTGAAAATCCTGAAGCAAGCAGTTCATCTGAGGGAACTCACCAACATCCTAGAGTTTAAGCTGTTCTGTACTGAGGAATGGGCTCATATTCCAAGCCGTTTAGTTACAGTTATTGCTGCTGTCAAACCAGATACTGAAATCAAAGGTTCACATACTTTTCTCACTCACAGATGACTTATGCGAAAATGTGCTGATGTTTTAGGTCATATTTATGTAGAAATCTTGAGGGTTCACAAACTTTCAAGCATCAGAATCTTAATCATAAATACAATTCCAGGAAAAACTGACTGAAAAATCTACCTTACAGTAATAACAACACTGAATACTTATTACCTCATAAAATGTACAGCTTTCTTTTTTTTTTGGTCATTTAAATAATTACAGATATGCCAATTTTAGCAAGTAGACTTTAAGTTAAGAAAAAAAGAGTTTCAAAAAAGGGGGGCATGTCGGTCACAAAACATATCTGGGTTGAATTTTAAATTAGTGATTCATTCATACTAATACAGTGAGGGAAAAAAGTATTTGATCCCCTGCTGATTTTGTACGTTTGCCCACTGACAAAGAAATGATCAGTCTATAATTTTAATGGTAGATTTATTTGAACAGTGAGAGACAGAATAACAACAAAAAAATCCAGAAAAACGCATGTCAAAAATGTTATAAGTTGATCTGCATTTTAATTAGGGAAATAAGTATTTGACCCCTCTGCAAAACATGACTTAGTACTTGGTTTAAAAACCCTTGTTGGCAATCACAGAGGTCAGACGTTTCTTGTAGTTGGCCACCAGGTTTGCACACATCTCAGGAGGGATTTTGTCCCACTCCTCTTTGCAGATCTTCTCCAAGTCATTAAGGTTTCGAGGCTGACGTTTGGCAACGCGAACCTTCAGCTCCCTCCACAGATTTTCTATGGGATTAAGGTCTGGAGACTGGCTAGGCCACTCCAGGACCTTAATGTGCTTCTTCTTGAGCCACTCCTTTGTTGCCTTGGCCGTGTGTTTTGGGTCATTGTCATGCTGGAATAACCATCCACGACCCATTTTCAATGCCCTGTCTGAGGGAAGGAGGTTCTCACCCAAGATTTGATGGTACATGGCCCCGTCCATCGTCCCTTTGATGCGGTGAAGTTGTCCTGTCCCCTTAGCAGAAAAAAAACCCCAAAGCATAATGTTTCCACCTCCATGTTTGACGGTGGGGATGGTGTTCCAGGGGTCATAGGCAGCATTCCTCCTCCTCCAAACACGGCGAGTTGAGTTGATGCCAAAGAGCTCCATTTTGGTCTCATCTGACCTCAACACTTTCACCCAGTTGTCCTCTGAATCATTCAGATGTTCATTGGCAAACTTCAGACGGGCATGTATATGTGCTTTCTTGAGCAGCGGACCTTGCGCTGGCTGCAGGATTTCAGTCCTTCACGGCGTAGTGTGTTACCAATTGTTTTCTTGGTGACTATGGTCCCAGCTGCCTTGAGATCATTGACAAGATCCTCCCGTGTAGTTCTGGGCTGATTCCTCACTGTTCTCATGATCAATGCAACTCCACGAGGTGAGATCTTGCATGGAGCCTCAGGCCGAGGGAGATTGACAGTTCTTTTGTGCTTCTTCCATTTGCGAATAATCGCACCAACTGTTGTCCCCTTCTCACCAAGCTGCTTGGCAATGGTCTTGTAGCCCATTCCAGACTTGTGTAGGTCTACAATCTTGTCCCTGACATCCTTGGAGAGCTCTTTGGTCTTGGCCATGGTGGAGAGTTTGGAATCTGACTGATTGATTGCTTCTGTGGACAGGTGTCTTTTATACAGGTAACAAACTGATATTAGGAGCACTCCCTTTAAGAGTGTGCTCCTAATCTCAGCTCGTTACCTGTATAAAAGACACCTGGGAGCCAGAAATCTTTCTGATTGAGAGGGGGTCAAATACTTTTTTCCCTCATTAAAATGCAAATTAATTTATAAAATTTTTGACATGCGTTTTTTTGGATTTTTTTGTTGTTATTCTGTCTCTCACTGTTCAAATAAATCTACCATTAAAATTATAGACTGATCATTTCTTTGTCAGTGGGCAAACGTACAAAATCAGCAGGGGATCAAATACTTTTTTCCCTCACTGTAAATGATGAAAAAAATATTTAAAAAAACCAACAACATATGAGAGCAACTGATAGATAAGTCCTCTGCCACTGGCTGATGTAACACAGAATCACACTCATGCCATCATGAATAATGCTTGATGCAAGATATTTCATCCCAAACCCTGGTTGCCACTGCCAAGAGGTTCAAACATACTTAGACAGAGCTTTCAACAAGAGCACCCAAAATACGTCCAAATGAAAACATAATGGTTAAAGAAACACAAAATCAATTGTATGCAATGAGCACATCACTCTCCAGACTTAAACCCTACTGAAAACCTGTGGTTTGAATTGGAGAGGGAAGTCCACATGCACAAAATGTTCTGTATGGAAGAGTGGCCCAAGATCCCTCTACAAGTGTCCTCAACCTTGTTAGATATTACAAAAAGAGACTCAGTGCTGTTATTCTCTTCAGAACAGGCATCAAAATATCATTAACTGTAGAAAGAAAATTGCACTTCTTAAACATATTTAAATAAAACTACACAAGTATGTTTGAGCTCAAAATATTACTTAAAAATATCAAAATATTACTTATTAAATTTTGCTTATTTTCGTCAACTCTGGCTTTAATTCTGGAGGATAATGTATGCTGACAGTAATTTTAGGTCTATGAATAGATCATGAATAGACCATAACACCCTGAATTTCAACTTAATGGTATCCAGGTAACCACTAACGATCATAATATGAATAAACAGCAATCAAACAAATACTGTTCTCCAAGCAAACATGATCTGCAGAGTTCATAGATAAAATTCAGTCCCTCACACTGATCCAGAGAGCTCACAGTCCACTCTAAAGTTAAAAACACAATTTTTAGCTTCCTTGAACTATTTCACCTTTTTTGTTTGACTCTCAGAAAACAGATTTCATCAAACCTGGGAGCGTAACGATACACAAGATTAAAATTTGGTACAATACAATATGGTGATTTCTCAATAGTATAGACTTTCGATCCAGCAAAAATAAGCATTGCGTGAATGTGTCTTGTGTTTTCATTTTCAACTGATTAAAACATTCAAAATTGTAAATATACAATAATTGAAACTTAATAATGACAGTTTGTGTGATCCATTCAGATTCAACCAAACAAAAGCTGTGCATTAGAACGTAACAAAATTAAACATGGCTAATTAGGCATTAGCTCTCTGAAACACACAAAGCTTTATTCTACATTCTGCAGTTAGCTAAATTCAAGCAACTGTCTGTAGCTCAATTTTTTTTGAATCCTACATTCTGAAGGAGAGAGTGTGAGAGAGAGAGACAGAGAATGCTTAATATACACTACAATTACTAGCAATGTGAAGCATTTTTCTTATCCCCAGGTTAAAATTGCTGACGGTCATTAAAATACAGTGGCACACCTTGTAGCATATATTTTAACAGCTACCACATTTATTATTAACACAGGATGTGTGTTACTTCATGTTATTAGTGCAGTTTTACTACAGTTTATACTGTCTAGTCTTGTTTGAGCAGTGTACAACATGGTAAAAAGTAACCGTGCTCAGAATCCCACAGTCAACAAGCCCGCACTCAGCATGAAAATGGTATGTTGCATGAGCATACTACCTGTGTGTCTGTGCATTTTGTGAGAAACAGCTTACTTATCTCTAGATGCCCCTAGCGCCAGCACTATGGGGTCAGCAATCTCCAGCATGGACTGCAAAATGGAAGCAACCACAATGAAGAGAATGATACTGAGAAGGAAGGCTCGGTGGATGACCTGGAGCTCAATTAGACCCGTCTGAACTGCCAGAATCAACAGCGTGATTCCCTCAGTCATTCCCCTAACAGAGAAAGAAAGAAAAAAAATCGAGAGAAACCATAGACTAATAAAGAGCACAAAATCTAGAATTATTTAAAGATTAGTAGACTAAAATACATTTTAAAAGAGAAACATAAAGAAAACTAAAAAGCACAGAAAAACCCAAGGTGTAAATTTACACATGGCCTATCTATTACTCTTGATATCAATCAATGGTAGAGCTGCAACAACTAATCAATAAAATCGATAATAATATAACAATAATAATAATCAATTATGAAAATCATTGTTAACGAATCACATTATCGATTAGTTAGTTTGCTCATGGCACAGGGGAGATTTACTCATTACGTTACTTCTGTTCCGAAAACACGCTTCGGAGAGTAAACACTAAAGTTGTGTCCCAAATGAAGTACTGTACACTATGCACTTTGTACTCTGCCATCTAGTGTGTGAATTTTAGAAAGGTAATATCATCTCAAATACATCACTAGCTTTTTTTTTTTACTAACCGGAAGTATAAGCCGCTTCCTAGTTGACGGCGCATGACGTCATACGCACACTAACATTAGCAGACACCCAGAGCCACAGACAATGACTTTCTTCAGTTTACTGTTTGTCAACGTTACCTTTTATTCCCAACATGCCCTCAGTCTCCATTAGATGGAGGCGAAAACGTCACGTGATTGAGGAAGAAAATCCTCTAAGGCAGGAAAGCATTTTATATTAAACACAGTGGAGATCAAACAGTGCTGCATGACCACAAACATGTTTATATCCAAAATGTTCCACCGTGTGTAAGGGGCAGGGGAAACTGGTGCGAGTTTCTTAAAATGTTCAGTTTAATTTAAGTTTATCGTCATTATATGCTGTATTTGCATACTTGCAGTGTAACATCTGTCATTTATTATAACGGAAGTGCTCTATTAGTAACGAGGCCACGTTGCTGATCAGGCGCAGTGTAAACGTGCTGATACAGAGTGGGAGCGTGAGTAAGATCTGTAATGTCTAATTAAAACACTATGATCAAAAGTAAATACAAGTAAAATAATATGTCTAAAGGCAGCGAGTAACAGAAACCACAAGGTACAGTGAAAGTGAGTTTTTATTATTAATTTAGGACTGTAGTTTAATTCGGTGCTTTTTGTGCATCCATAAAAAGTAATGCATAAATACTATAAAATAAATAAATATACAAATTTATATATATATATATATATATAAAAATTTGTATATTATATTTATAAATATTATATATTATATATATATATATATATATATATATATATATATATATATATATATATATATATATATAGAGAGAGAGAGAGAGAGAGAGAGAGAGAGAGAGAGAGAGAGAGAGATAGATGGTTACGTCAAGAGATGTATTGTGTGTGTGTTCTCTCTCTCTCCCTCCCCCTGTTTCGCTCTTACAGGTCGCTCCGCCCCCCAATTCAACGTGCTGACGTGCTGCACCGGGATTAGAGAGGAGAAGATTGTGCGTCGTTTATAAAGGCGGAAGAACGATATGTCAGGAGGAATGCGGATGTGTGGTGTGTCTGTGATTGCGTGCGTGAGTAGGAAATATTTTTCCCGGTGTTTGAGTGCTTGCTTGTTGTATTGCGTGTGAGTGAAAGAAGTGAGTGGTAGGATATTGTGTTGTCCCATTCCCCTGTTTTGTGTTGTGGCTAAGTGAACGTCTCTATTGTAAATATATCTTCTATTGTAAATATTTCTTCTCTAATTATCACAAAAGCGGTAGGGGTTGGGTGCCGTTTATTTTTGGGTGTATCTTTTGTTTGCTGTTTTTGCCATAGCATAAGGCCTACCCATGAAATTAGGCCTAGCCAAACCACATCCAACCCTTTTAATGCTGTTGATTAGGGGTGCAACTAATGATTAATCGGATCGGGGAGGGGCAAACTTTCAGTACACTCCTTTTTTTGTTTATTTAAAATAAAATCCACAAACTGAGTTACAAATATAAACTTCAGACTAAAACTTTACACAACTGTTTGTCCAAAACAGAAAAGAACCCAACACACACACACACACAGATGCACACCAGAATAAATATTATTAATTTAGGACTGTATAAAATGAATAAATCAATTATCTTATCTCCCTCTCTCTCTCTCTCTCTCTCTCTCTCTCTCTCTCTCTCTCTATATATATATATATATATATATATATATATATATATATATATATATATATATATATATATATATATATATATATTATATACACACAGCTGTTAATATCCACACGTCTTTCAAATCTTTGATATATACAAATTTAATGATTACAAGAAAGAAAGAAAAAAAACAAAACAAACAATCCCTACGAAAGCAAATATGTTCAGGGCTGGGCCAGGCCAAAATAATAAACAGAACAGTCACTATCTTGTCCCATACAAATTTACATAACCTAACAAAAAAAGGTATTTCAAAAGAAAATACAGAGTCTAACCTGACTCCCTAACTGAAGTTAGGCACAGCTATTAAGTTAAAGCTACAGGATGTAAGATTGTGAAATTTACCTTCTCTCCGAGAAAATAAAATCCATCACAAGCTGCTTGCTGAAGAACATTTTGTAGCCTGGGTTATGCTGTGCTCTTCTTATTTTGTGCACATAATTCTCACAGCAGCGGGGGCACACATTTAAATTCAAGGCTCTGTCCCAAACTGTACAATGCACACCATATAGTATCCTTAATCATAAAGCTTTTAGACTTTGACGATTACTGTATTGGTGAAACATGGCTGTTTTTTGTATTGATGTACTGAAAAAGGACAGGTCAGATAGTGACACTGTTTGGCATGCTAACCAGATGTTATGTTGATTTGGATGGTCTATTTAGTGATATATTGTACTCATTTATACCTTTTTTTTTGTCTGTCTGCCTGTGCATCTCTACATGTCTGAAAAGAAATATGGTCGAAGGTAATGATGATGATGATGATGATAATAACAAAATAATAACAACAAAACAACGGAAGTGTTATCCAAGTTGACTATTGAAAGACTCTTTCGACTACCAGTCAAAATATAAATATATATCTACATCTGGATTTCTCTAAAGCTGCTTTGTGACTACCTATTGTTAAAAGCACTATACAAAGAAGATTGAGTTGAAACATATTTAAACACCTGGATTTTTATATACTTTACTGCAGATTAAATCACTATTATTGCCACAGACCAAACAAAATGTATTAAACATTTTGGGCTTTTATGATTTAGATTTTCTCATTAAAACCAAACATTCAATAATAAACAATTCTCGATTCACTTACACCAAATTCCTAGTTAGAATTTCAGATACATAAAGTGCTCAAAATCTTTTGACAGTGTATATTTTAAACAATTTATTGGAGTATGAAGGTATCACATACTAAGAGTTCAGAATTCTTTATTTTACATTTTTGTCTCCATTTTTTATCATATGTATTTAAGAAACCCTCAGTCTGTTTTTTTTTTTTAACCACATGGTTGTGGTATGAATGCCTAATCTATGCTTGAAAAATCCATATTGAAGCAATGAGGGAGCATGTCAAAATGGTGTAATCATGATTGCTGTGTTAGGCACCACTGCACAGTAGACATTAAAATTTTGGAACTACCCCTATCATTCATGCTATACTTATTGCTGAAAGAATAAAACAGTATTAATGTAGTCTGATCATTTTCTCATCGCAGTTCCACTGCTATATGTGAAGTGGTTTTGAAGCAAGCTTTTGCCAAATGTATTAAGGCAGTTACTTTTGTTGTTATCAATGGGTACACTGTCTGCTAGTATTTAGGCTTAATTAATTGATGCTGACAGGACTGGATAAAGATCGGTCTGGGACAAGAATGATTAAAAAAATATAGTGGAGGAACTAAAAAAATAAAGATAAAAAAAAAAGTAACAGAGGGAGAAAGAGCAAAGATCAGAGCATGGCACCTGTGCATTGTGTTATCATTCATGAAGGCCCTGTAGCCCTGCAGGTAGAACTTGCAGAGAGTAAGCACACCCAGAGCTACAAATGACACAGTGAACACCAGTCCAAGCAGAGAGTATGGAGTACTACAGCATTCTGCAATACTGCAAAAAAAAGACAAAAACACATCTGAGCAAGTTTGACGTCATTCAGCTGAACAAATTTTCCAGCTTATACTGAACTAAGTCCATTTGGGAGTCTGTGAAACCATTTATCCTTATATAATAGATTTGGTTACCCACAAGCAGAAACTAATTTCCTGTATAATTTGAAACATTCTGAATGAAAATGATTGGCTAACCACCACTTACCTGGTGAGAAAAAGGAAAAGCAATCTCTCCCTGGAAGCGGGCTGGTCTCGGGTGCTGAAATAGGTGTAGATCTGCAGAGCAAACAGAACTAGCCAGAAGCACATGAACAGCACAGGCAAAACAAGCTGATTCCAAAGGGACATGCCGAGGGCTAAGAGCCCATACACCTCCACCACCTGGAACCACATAGAGAAAGAAAAGTAGTAAAGAAGCCTTTATTTGTTGCATATACATTACAGCACATGAAATTCTTTTTCACATATCCAAGCTTGTTAGGAAGCTGGGGTCAGAGTGCAGGGTCAGCCATGATACGGCACCCCTGGAGCAGATAAGATTAAGGGCCTTGCTCAAGGGACCAATAGTGGCCGCTTGGTGGTGCTGGGGCTTGAACCTCCAACCTTCTGATCAATAACCCAGAGTGCCTTAACCATTGAGCTATTATGATTATTTTAATAATTGATTAGTCTTAAAACCCTACATGTACAAACAATTGTTAAGGTTTATTTTTTTCCTATATAAATGCTGCATATAAGTGTGAACTGCATACAAATATACAGTGGATATAAAAAGTCTACACACCCATGTTAAAATGGCAAGTTTTTGTGATGGAAAAAAAAAATAAGACAAAACATGTCAATAATTTCCACCTTCAATATGAAATTACAATGTATAAAAATTAGGTGAAAAACAATCAGAAACATTTATAGGGAAAAATAAATATATTACAATAATCTGGTTGCACAAGTGTGCACGCCCCTAAACTAATACTTTGTTGAAGCACCTTTTAATTTTAATACACCACTCAGTCTTTTTGGGTAAGAGTCTATCATTGTGGTACATCTAGACTTAGCAATATCTTCCCACTCTTTCTTGCAAAATCATTCTAGATCAATAAAATTGTCAGGGCATCTTCTGTGCACAGCCCGCTTAGAGTCACCTCACAGATTTTTTGTTGAATTCAGGTCTGGGCTCTAGCTAGGCCAGTCAAAAACTTTTATCTTCTTTTGGTTAAACCAGTTTTTTTTGTTGATTTGGATGTGTGCTTTAGGTCATTGTTGTGCTGAAAGGCGAAATTCCTTTTCACCTTCAGCTTACGAGCAGACACCTGAAGGTTTTGCACTAAAATCAACCGGTATTTGTAGCTATTCATGATTCCCTCCACCTTGATTAAAGCCAAAATTCATGCTGAAGAAAATCAGCCCTAAAGCATGATGCTGCCACCACAATGTTTCACCATGGGTATGGTGTACTTTAGTGATGTGTGATACATACCATGAAACATGTATGTATACATTTAAAATAAGTATAAAAACCCATGTGAAAATTTACCACAGCATATCTTAACTAAAATTAAACCAAAACACCTAGCTACAGTAAGGTCAGTGTGTATTGAAGAATGTTTACATAGCTATCCTATAAAATAAGGATATGACAGTCCATATGACACAAAGCTCTAGTATGGCCACTTGGAGTATAGTTTTTATAGTGAACCTTTAAAGCTCATGATCACCATCTTCTGACATTTTTGGAATAGAGCTGTAATAGAGGGGAAAATATTCTCTTTTATGTTATGAAAAGTAACAGTATTTGGGTTTGGAATGACATAAGTGTCATGATTCCCCCTTGAAGCAGCGTGCTCTAAACGCGAATGCGCAAGCACCTGCTTTTCCGTTGTTGACTGTAGTGACATCTGGACACGTGTGTTTTGTTTATGTTTCTGTCATGTCTCCTCCCTGTTCCGTCATTGGCTGGGATTTCACGTGGGTCTGTATTGCTCTCAGCTGCTAGCGGTTTAGACGCTGATCATGTCCGCATATATACCGCGATTAATGTCATAGAGTTAGTTTAGTTCGTATCGTAGTCATAGTCACGGTCCATGTTTAGAATTAGTTTAGTTCGTATAGTAGTCACAGTCACGTTCCATTTTTAAAGTTAGTTCGCGCTGGATTATCCGCTTCCAGTTCCTCATCATAGTTCGTTTCTTGTTTTGTTAATTGACCCTGTTTTCCGTGACCACAACCTAGATTCCAGCCTTGCCCCGTGTATGCCTGTTTGCCAATCGCCTGACCTCTTGCATGTTTGTGGATTACGTTTAGGATCACGTTTTGGATTTGTCTGCCTGTCTCTCTTTCAGATAAACAACTGTCCATCCTGCACTTGCATCCGTCCTATTTCTGCTCCGTCACGATTCGTGACGATAAGGGTAAGTTAACACTAACAATTTTTATTTTTAGGTGAACTAACCTTCAACTTTTTGAGCACAGACCTGACAAGGACATACAGATTAGTATCAAAATACAATGGTTGCAGACACTTGGAGATTTATTGTCCCCCAAAAAAATAAAAATAAAAAGTATTAAAGGAATAAAGATAAATAGGTAAAGAACTAGATTTGCAAATATTTTTTAATTTTCATTTAATAAATGAATCCTAACCACAACTAAAAACATATCCGAGTCAAAGCCACATGTTCTTACCATTTTCTAGTTTAAGTCTGAGGAGGATACCTCTCCCACTTTGAGTTTTATGAAAAATTTTCTTAGATAAGTGAATTTACTGAAAGGATACCAGGAAAGCCAGAATTACTACGCTCATTAAATTCATTCACAATATGCACACAATCATTCTTCATAAATGTTTGCATCCCTGAATACTACTGTTGGTCATTTAACTTTTCTATGGTAAAACAGGGGTCAAATATTAAACTATAGCTATTTATCTTACCTCATACTCTTTCTCTGTTAAAACTGAGTGGCTTCTGTGAACAGTAAAGTCTACCTTTTTTGATTTGATTGGCTCTCTCAAACATTTTGACATTGATTAGCGCTGCTAGACTGCTGAGGCAGACCACCCTAAATATTTAACTTTTTGTCATCCTAACGACATACATAACAGTGCATCATGGACTGCAGCAGAGCATCAAAAATATCAAATAATGGGGGGCCATATGGCCATATCTGATTATTGGGGGTACATGTCCTGCTCAGTGTCAATGGTGGTTATTGCCCGGACTCAAAAGTATAAGCATCAACTGTGCCAGACATTACCTCACGCAGAGAACATAACGTTACACGACTGATCGCCCGAACATCAAGTATTGTTTAACCGATGTTAACAATTAAACATGCATTCTATTATACAGGTATTTGAGAAGCAAATTCCCATGACTTTTCCAAAACATTCTGGGTTTATTTATTTTTCCAAAACTTCTCCGGGCCTGGAAAGTGCCATTTTAAAGTTCCATGACTTTTCCAGGTTTTTCATGACTGTACGAACTCTGATCTTAGTTATTTTTTTTTCCATCATAAAAATCACATCACATTTTAACAGGGGTGTGTAGACTTTTAATATCCACTGTACTTAATTTTATCCTAAGATGCATTGACCCAGTCATCTAGCCATCAATTTGACCGATGTCAAAGTCACTCAGATCCTTATGCTTGCCCACATTTCCTGCTTCCAACACAACAATTTCGAGAACTGACTGTTCATTTGCTGTCTAATCCTAGGCAGGTGCCTCTGTAACAAGATAATCAAATGTTACTCACTTCACCTGTCAGTGGTTTTAATGTTATTTAGAATCATTTGAATTACAGAGATTATGTTTATATAACTTTGATATGAAGGTAACAAGATGAAAGGGTGTATTTAAGTGTTTTCGTGAACATGAAACAAAATGGAGAGTTTAATCCCCGACACACTGTCTATTTCTCATTTAAGAGGACCCCCAAGCAGGAGAAGGGCTGATTTATAAATAAACAATAATAATAACTAAAAATAAATAACATACGTTGTAAAATTGAAATAGTATCAAAATAGAAAAGAATATGGGGGGTTATTGCTAGAAAGCCAGCTTGAGTGACAGTTTCTAGTGAGTTTGAAACATGTGCAAATGTCAATCCAAAGCAATTCTGTACTGTTCTAAAGATTTATTCACAATTATAATTATAATCTGCTATGATAATGACTTTTAACTGCATTTAGGCCATGGATTAGCATTGTATGAGTTTATTTAAATGTTGCTAGTTTTAATTTAATACTAGGGATTTATTGTGCAGTGATTGGAGCTCATCTGACGTCCCAGTAGGTTTCATTTGAAATGAGTGCATTTGTGCTTCCTGACCTGTGCCAGCTCCCTGTATGCAGTCTTGGCGAGGTTGAAGGGCACTAGCAGGTTAGAAGCTAGGAAGTAGATGACTTCTAGTCCGGTGAAAATCATGGCGAAGCGATTTACGAACACAATGGTCTCCAAGGGCACAAGACACAATCTGGCCACCAGTGGGAGGAAATGGGCTGAAAAGAGCCAGATTCGCTTGGTCTGCATGACGCATGAGCACAGAGTACACACCACCAGCTGGCCTGCACAAACGCAAAAATTCAGAATAAAGCAAAGGAATGATGAAATCATCAAGCTGTCATTAAATTACCAAAAACAATTATCCTATAATCTGTTGAGCTGTATAAAAAGTAGCCTTACTAAATAAGTTATTTGAGGTTTCCCAATGCACTGCACATTGACACTAGAAAAAGTATTTGAGTTGCGTGAGCTAATTCAGCATTAAGAACCTTAAGATGACTGCTGAAGTGCCTGGCGTAATAACAGCAGCGTAATTGCAAGTGTTGAATGCTGGGAATACAAATAAAAACATGAAAGAGGGAAGCTTTGGGTGCAAAACTTGCTTAAGAAAAAACAAATGAGCTCAGCAGAAACCTGCTAAAGCTTCAGCTCAACTTCGGTAAAAAAAAAAAAATACTCATGAGGTTTGAAACAGTGAGATCACTGCGATGGAATGCCACACTGAGATGCTGGATGTGTGAGCAAGATGTCAGTCAATGTGACCCTAAGTGAGGAGAGAACAATTTTTTTTAAAAAACTTCTTACAGATCAGGGCCGTAGTGAAGCGGTTCATAGACAGAGGCACCAAGTAGAGCGGGCCCTCATACCCAGACTCCAGCTCACCACGTACATAATCCCTGAAACCAAGAACACACAGCATAGGACACACTTAATCCCTGAAACTGAAAACACATAACATTGAACATGTAGTCCAGGAACTGAAAACATTCACCTTGGCCAGCAAAAACACAATCAAGCGTCACTTCTTTTGTAGTCATATGACTAACCATGGATATTTTTGCTGACTACATTTCTAGGGCTGCACAAGCTATTCTTAAAGTTTGAGCTGAAGTTCACTCATCAGTTTTTAGTCACACTCTGACTGAGAACAATACTGTTCCAATCTTGTAAGACACACTCACACCAAGCTAGGTTTAGCTCTGAATTGAGTGGCAGGGAATTCAGTAAACAGGCAGAGGGCCAAGTTACTAAATTAGCAAAGGGTTAATTTGCCTGTAATGGATTTGCCACACTTGGGTAAGCTTAAATGTTATAAGAAACACATTACAAGGTGATGGGTACAAAAAGCTCCAACTTAATCCAACAGTAAACAGACACCTGTCTTAAGTGAAACAGCACATCTCTGCTCTTCTCATTTCATCAGCCTTAAACATTCTCTATAAATCAGCCTCTCTTAAAAATAATTTGCTGGTTCTCAAAACAAGTTTTGGGGATCCCACTGCACAATGTTGAATGATAAAGGCTTTCTTAAGTTGAGCCTAGTGTTAAACATTACAAACATTCATATTCTGTAACCATTTTATTCCGGTCAGGGTTGGTGTGGATATGGAGCCCATCCACGCACAGTAGGCACGAGGCAGGAATACACCATGGAAGAGATGGCAGACCATCACAGGGCACCAGCATTCCACTCAGCTTTATAATTATCAGATGGATGAGTTATGGTAGAGCATGGAAATCCACTGCAGTAATTTCTTTTATGGTGCCTTGCATAAGTAAATAATTTTTAATTAATTTTGCAACATAGTTGGCAAAGAGTCAAGGGAGCATAATTGGCCCTTATTCGTGGGTGGAAGTGGGGGTACACATCTCCTCACTGTTGACCAGAGTGACACCTGCCATTTGTGCCAAATTGGGCAGGTTGTGTTCATCCAGAAGTGTATGAGCTGCAGTTTGAAAAGACAGGGAAGCTAGCTTCACACATCTCAGAAAAAGCAAGTGTTAGACCTCACTCTAGTAGCTGCTCTGAGATTGGGTGAACTAGCTAATAGAAGGGAACTATTAGATGGGTTAGGATTTTAATTATATTCAGTAACCATACATGAAGCTTACCTTGAAATTTGGTGTCCAGCAAAAAGCAGTAGAGCAGTGAGGACGTACAGGTATAGCTGAACAAGACGCTGACGAGGCAGTGTCAGCAAAACCAGACTCAGAATATAGCCTGAGAGAGAGCTATGTTAGAAAACTGTGTAAGCATACAATCCCTATATATATATATACAAGCTCACACAGGAACTTTCTTCCAGTGGGGAGGTAGCATAGAAACACTGGTTGGGAAGGGCAACCTATTCAAAATGACTGTGGAAGCAGAGAAGCATATTACAGAGATCATGAGAGAAGAAAGGTCATAAGCAGACCAGGGAATGGAAACTGAAAGAGTAAGAATCAAATGCAGACGAACAAGGACCAGTCCCAATGCATTGGATACCTACATCTAAACAAGCCCCCCATTATTCAAATGTTGACATGGCAAACAGGCAACTGATAGCATAATATTATTCATAGATATTAATCTGTCACTCTGATAGTTACACAACTAGTATTCATGCATGTTTGATGGCACACAGAAAATAGTTTAATGCAGACATATTAAAATTTTTCCTGAGTCCCATTTCCCAGTTTTTGATTTTTTTTTTTTTTTAAGATACTAAGAAAGAAAAAAAGTAAAACGTCCTTCAATTCTAATTTTTTTTTTTTTTATTAATCAGAGTCTAAGTAGCAATTGTGTGGTCCTTTCAATCTGTAATTTTTTTTTTTTTTTTTTTTTTTACAAAAAGTAAAACAAACATTCACAAACCAGGTAGAGAAAAATAAGTACACTCTAATTCAGTAAGTAAAGCTTTATTTATATAGGACTTTTTAAAACAATGTTTACAAAGTGCTTTACAGAAGACATACAGTAGATACAGGAGAATAAAATCAGTATTAAGAAATTAAATAAATAAAAGAAATAAAAGGCTGAGCAAATAAAATAGAATAAATAAAAGAATACAAATAAAATCAAGCATGGAAAATTAACTGGTTTGAGGAAAGGACCCAGTGAACAAATGTGCTTTAAGATACTTTTTAAAAGTGCTAATTGAACCAACTGTACTTGGATTCCACAGTTCAGGCCCATAGTGACTAAAGGCCGACTCCATACTTTTTAGACATGTTTAGAGTACAACCAGGAGGTTGCTGTTGGATAACCTAAGTGATTTAGCAGGAATATATTTAGTGATCATATTACAAAAGGTATGTAAGAACACTACCATGAAAACATTTAAAAATTAATAAGATTTTAACATAAATTCTGTACGGCACAGGTAGCCAGTGAAGTGATTCAAGTGTTGAAGTGATATGATTCTTCAGTCTAGTATGTGTCTACATTCCTTCAGCTGTATTCTGAACTCTTTGAAGTGTTTAATGGAGCTCCTTGGTAAGCCAACCAAAACACTGTTGCAGTAGTCGAGTCTAGATGAAACAAATGCATGAGTTTCTCACTATTTGTGGGGGAAAGATATCACGTAATTTAGAGATGTTACGAAGATGATAATATGCTGTTTTACAAACATTGCTAATATGTAGGTGTGTTTTTAAAAAAAAAAAAAAAACTGAGTCACTGTCAAACACAATCCCTAAGTTTTTAATGCAGTCATTAGACTTGAGACAAGGAGTCTAGATTTGGCATAATTAACTTTCTCTGTGCATCATTTCTGATAAGTACCTCTGTCATCTTTATTTAGCTGCAGAAATTCTGTAGTAGCATGTAGAACAACATTTAGCAACAATAACTTGCAGTAAACTTTTTCTGTAGGAGTTCATCAGTCTCACACACCGTTTTGAAATTTTTTTTGGCCCACTCTTCTTTATAACATTGCTTCAGTTTATTGCTGTTTGAGGGCATTCATTTATAAACAACTCTCTTAAGACCCCTCCACAGCATCATAGGGGTTGAGGTCTGGACATGGCCATTCCAACACCTTGATTTTTTTCTTTAGCCATACAGATGTCAGGTTGCTAGTGTGCTTGGGATCATTGTCCTGTTGCATGACCCAATTTCGACTAAACTTAAGGTCCTGGACAGATGGCCTCACATTTGTCTCAGGAATATTCGTGTGTAAAGAAGAGTTCATCATTGTCTCAATGACTGCAAGTTTCCCCAGGTCCTGTAGCTGCAAAACAAGCCTAAATCAAAAATCACCCCTCCACCACAAAGCTTGACAGCTGGTATGAGGTGTTTGTGGTGATGCACTGTGTTCACCAAAAATGATGCTGTGCATGAATACCAAAGACCTTCAGCACAAAGGATCTAGAACTAGAATCTTGATCTATAACTTCGTGGTTTGTTCAAATGCAATATTGCAAACCTAAGTCATGCTGCCATATTCTTTTTAGGGAGAAGGGGCTTTTTCTTAGCCACCCTTCCTTGAAAGCCATATTTATTCGATCTTTTTATGATTGTGCTGTCATGAAAGTAAACATTTAATGTGCCTACATCCTTTATGTCACAATGTAGCTCATGGTAATTTTTATTTTTTTTGTAAATACATCTCTGAGCTTTAAACAGTTTGGAATTGGAATTTGCTGGGATGCCCAGTCATGGAAAGATTGGCAACTGTCTTGAAGGCTCTACATTTGTAAACAATCCTCACTGTAGAATGATGACTTTTAAATTGTTTGGAGATGGCCTTATAACCCTTCCCAGATTGATGAGCAACAAAATTGTTTCTCTGAGACCATGGCTGGTGTCGTTTCTTCTTGGCATGATATAGACATACATGTGCGTGTTCCAGAACAAACTGAAAAGTTCTGTTTTTATAGAGGTAGTCACACTTCTTGATGATTAATTACTAATGTGTCTGGCTGCTAATTAATCTCTTAACAATTGTGGAAGTAGGAAGGGTGTACTTATTTTTCCCCCATCTAAATGCTGGTTTACTTTCTTGGGGAAAAAACGACTACATATTGAAATCCGTTGTGTATTTTTTGCATGAAGCAAGTTGAACAAAGTCAGAGTTGCAGAGTAAATTTTGCGTGAATAAAACCAAACAAATCCAACCCGGGTTAATTAAGGTTAACAGGTTTCATGATTCTGTTTATCAACTTTCTCAGTCAACCCAGGTTTTAACCCTGAATCCATGTTTATTCCGCATGCATGTGCACATAAAAGCCAAACGTTTTGCAGCTAACAGCATTCAACATGGAATAAAGACGGTGTGCAACTTCTGGTTAAAGAGAAATAAACTATGTGGAAATTTGAGGAATTTAAACCTACACTAACCGCAAAAAGCAACACCATTGCGGCTGCCAAAGATCAGGAAAATTGCTAATAGTGTAAAAGCCACTATATGCTCACAATGAAAATAAGTGGATTGAAAACTTAACCATAACATATTTCATATAATTTCATTTAATATTATTTATATTTATAAATTTAATATGAATAAAATTTATATATATTTTTGAAAATATATAAGCAATACAGTTTGTGGTAGAGTAAAAGCCTGTGTCAAATTTTTAAAGTGCAGCTCAATAAGCTGGCAGAGATAAACTGTCTGTCCCTAAAATTATTTCCCTTTGAAGTGTCCTCTTTATTTGTGCGTCACAGGGAAGCCATGGCTACAAACACTAAAGGGTTAACTTCAAGTCGTCAGATTCATCTCCATTTGCTCACAACTGAATGGTCCAATTTGGGTTTGAGTTCTCTTACCCAGAATAAAACCTGCTCCAGAGCAGGTTAACTGTGTAGTGTAAGTTACCATAGTGATGAAACCTGCTATACACCAATTCACCTTGTTGAGACTGAAAAACCAGAGCTTGCTCAAACTAAACTCAAACTTCCTTGGGCAGCCACTGAAGTGGGCTTTGTGAAACAGGCCTCTGAAGTTGTTTATTAACTTGGTGAGGACCACACAATTGTTATTTCAGCCCTGATAAATGAAAGACTGGTGGAAAGATGTACTTTCCCACCCCCAATGACTATGCATATTAGGTGTTGCATAGATTAGTTACCAAACAACTCACTAGTAGCTACTGCATGGATCTGTCAACTAGGCAGGGGCAGTGGAGAAAAACAGTGATACTTCAAACTAGATGAAGCAAATTCTACAGTCAACTGCACAAGACTATGATAAGAAAGGCTAATTTTATTTTGCTTTCATGAACCATTTAGACGTTGATGTGACTTTGCATGAAGTGGTGAGACTCCCACTAATCCCACTAGCGAATTCCTTGATGAGAGAATTTTTTGCTTTTTAAAATGTAAATTCAATTCTTGTACTGTGGCACAGTGATTTCCACTGTGACCAGCACTGTTTCACAGCCATGGGCTGTACACCCCTGTCCAATACTCCCAGACACTGCTGTACACATCACCTCCTACATCCAATGCTATAAGGAATTTCTACAATGTAGAAATTTTCTGCATGCTCATAATCATTTCCACTGAGCCACTGGCTTGTCCACAAGTGCATTTTCAGATTTGGTAGGTCATTAAATTTGTATTTCGCTAAACAGATTATTTTGCATATTTATTACACCAATTCTTTTACTTTCATCATTAACAATGTAACCTAAAGCACTAGTGCTGGAAATTTTATTTATAGCCTGTGTAAGGCTATTAATTGAAATGCAGTTGGACATTTTTTGCTACACAAACAAAAGAGCGTACAAACAGTAATGTCCTGAAAAGTTGAGGTGATATGATTATCTTGGATCATGAATGAATAAAATGTCTCCATAATCTGTTTTTACAGTGAGATCGTGTGTATCATGACATTTTGTCAGTTGCACTGAAAATTCTCAGACATGGCACCCCAAGCTGTTTTATATACCAATATTACAGATTCAGAGTATGCCAAATTCCAGATAACATTCCTGTGTGAGTGTAACAGCACCACCGCCAGAAGTTTAGTAAAGGGCTTAAGTAAATAAATGCATTTGAAAAAGACATTCTTTATGAGGCAACAAGCCCTGGAAACGCTTGAAGGATGCTGTGACATTTTACCCTGGCAAGAATATAATACCCATCAACTCGACTTCTCAATCTTAAAATATTTTTTCTAACATCACCTGTTCTGTACACCGAATGCTGAGTGAAGTGCAATAAAAACCAAAATAATTAAAAACTGTTTATTTTTTTTAAATGTTAAAAATATAAATCTATTGTAGCTCAGCTAATGTATTCGGTATTTAAACATATTGTTTATAAATCACCTTTCTGTTTATTGCACTTTTCAATACTTAATATTTAAATACACTTTTAAAAACATTAGTATTGTGTGCAATTACAGTGTCACATCTCAGATCTCAATATAAATACAGCTGTTCCTGGAAGGTACTAGAAGGTACTTCCAGGTACTGTTCCTGGAAGTTTTTTTTAGAGAAAATATCTGAACAAACAGTATTATGAAGAACAAGGAGCCATCAAAACAATTCTGGCACAAAGTTATGGAAAAGTATGTTGAACATCCTGCAGAGCAACATTAAACTCATTATGAAACATGAAAATATTATGGCACACCAAAAGAAGGCTGTCCACCAAAAGTCACTGACTGGGTAAAGAGGGTGTTTAATCAGAGATTACCTATTCAATCTAGAATACCTATGCAAAGACAACTTTTATTTTTTTACTTTTGTGAACAATTTTGCAAACTTGATTTTTCACTCCATTTCAACACTATGGGCTAATTTGTGTAGATTCATATATAGTCCCAATTAGGTCCATTTTGGTTCTAGGTTGTAACGCTATAAAATGTGGACACGTTCATGGGGTGATTACTTATGCAAGGCATACAGAGTGCACATGTAAATCAGTGTACATGTTTGTATGTCAGCATGCACGTGTATGAAAACATTTGTCACTACCTGTGTACGTGTGCATGAATGAGTACAGATATGAAAGAGAGAATGTGTGTGAGTGCTGTACGGCAAGAGATTAGGATTTCATTACTTCACTGCCATGCCTGCTTTATCGGTCATATTATGTAACAGTGGAGAGCTTTATTTGTAACACTGCTGAATTGCTCACCCTTTCACCTAACCCCACCTTCGGTTATTCACACCATGCACACTTGTGCGCACACACGTGATCATACTTATACACATCTTATGTTGTCAATGAGAAGGAAACATGAGAACAGAAACTAGACCAACAGAAAAAACATGCTCTATTCAAAAAATAATTCAGACAAAAGGATGTCACAGACTGGAAACCTGCTAAATGACAAAATTACATAAAAAAAAAAAAATTAAAATCACAATAAATATTTTTTTATATGCTTTATCAAATTCTTCTGGATCATTTTATTTCCTACATAGCATACAAATAATACACAAGTATCTTCTGCCGCAAATGCATGAAAGACAGAAATAAAGCTTATTTAACATACGAATGAAGACCCTGAAATATGAGAAACCTGCCTCGGCAAGAGACACAAGCAGCAGAATCAGCGAGTGCCAGTGGATTCTCTGACTAAACGTGTTCATGTCTCTATATTTGTCCTTCTCTCTGCCTGTGATTTCATTGCACCTTCATCAAATTCAATTTATCCCCCCAATCTGAATGCATCATTAGAGGCCTTCCATGAAGTAGCAATGCTGGTCTGTCTGAATAATATCAAATGCACCCTTGGTTTTGGTTCTGAGAATACCATTTCTATTTGCATTTCGATAATTTTGACTCCTTGGTCTGTCTTTGAGAAAGTTTGACAAACTTTTACAACATTATTATTAGCTAAGGGTGTGAATAATATCCCATTGGTTTGCTCTCATAACTTTAAATGCAAATAATGCACAACATACAGTGCTCTCTATAACATTAGCTATTTATGGAGTTTTATGGGTGTCACAAAAAAACTGCTTTGAATTTCCTTCTGATTGACAGAGATCTATTTATCTAATTTATGTTTAATTGTTATTATTTTAACATAGGCATGAATTTGAATGATGAATGAGGACCAGTGTCTGTTAATGTGAACTTGTGTGTGTGTGTGTGTGTGCGCGAGTACATGCATGAAAGTGCACGCAGCAGTTGATGGCATTTCAATGCTATGCTCCAGTGTACATTTTAAAAAAAATCTCAGGACATGAGACAGGGTGAGTTAACTACATTATGTTCAGTACAAACTAAACAAACAAACCACCAAATACAATGGAAGCAAGAGAGACACACAGCGAGAGAGGAAGAGAGACAAGGAAAGAGAGACAGTTAGTAAGAAAGAGACATACAGGCTATGAAAGAAAAGGAAACAGAGCCAGAAACAGATCACGTCACACCAAAAATAATACCATGACCTGATTTGAAGCATTACCCCTTACATAAAAGTTGGAATCTTGCCAGCCTATTTAAGTTTTCCCCCCTCATTTCCTGTTCAGTCATCTCTGTCTGCATCTCACCTCGATTATTCACAAACACTGAGCGAGATCAACCACATTCATCAGAAAGAGTGGTAACATGAGACTGATTCCCAGCCTGTTCATCTTAGTCATTTAGAACACTCTAGATTTTTGTTTGTTTATTTGAAAAAAATTTACTGTGTTCAGATATTTTTGGATATTTCAGGATAGAATTTGGAGAGTGCTGTATTCTATAATCTTCACTCCTGCATAGACACTGAAAATGGAGAGAAATGGAAGCACAGCTCAAGCAACAGGACATAGCAATTTGCTCCTAAATAAGTTTTGTGATTACTTGAGTCCCTGGTGCCAAGCACTTCTAAATAGCTGTTTGTTGCAGTCTCTCGCTCTGTCTGTTCTATTTTACTGTTCATAAATATAATTTAAAGCATTTTAGCTGTATTTTATTTATTGACAATGCTATATAAAGTATTATAATTACAAATAAAACATTATAAATTCATGAAATTTTTACTCACCTACATAGTGCAGGTAGAGAGCTAGGTACTTGTACTGGAAGAGGGGGTTGTTGTTCATACTGCTCCTCTGGATCTTTTGGAAGAAGGAGCTTACGTCCCAGCGGTACAGCACCTCCAGCAGCATGATGCTGGGGACCCGCAGGCCCACATTCAGCACAGCCTCTATGTGCTCCTTCACCGCCATTGCACACCTGGCTTTACCACTGAACACAAACAGCATACGCCCTCACACTACCAAGGAGCAGCCCATACATACAGTGAAGAGAAGGAGGGACAAGGTTAGATTATCCAGAAGTTTCATAACACAAACATGTAACACTTAATAAAAATGAAAATAGGCTCTAGAGCAGTCAGCGGTAGCTGGGAAAATAAATGGTGGAGGGCAATGTATCCTCAAGTCTGGAGTTCCCTGATCTAATGATGATAGTCAATACAAGCAGGCTCCCTTTCAGTCGATTCGTTCATTATAACATTGAATTCATTGAATGCTACTGTAATTAAAGAACTCAGAGTGATGCGTGGAACCTGACTGCCTGTTTCCCAAGTTTTCAAGTATCACGTACTCCTGTATGCCTAAATCACTGCCATTGGTGTACTGCCAAGTGAACATCTTTTTTGTTTTTGTGTTGGAAATGTTTTAAAAAGGTTAAGAACTGAAAAAAAATTATGAATTTCAAGCATAAAAAAATTCCCGTGTTGACCAAAGTTTAACACAAATAAATTAGACTGTTTTTATAAACGATTATGCTTAAATAAATCTAAAAAATATATATATGAAAAAATGCATAGATTCTAATACTTTTTAGACCCACTTATGGAAGAGTATAGGGTCCAATCACTCATGCATCTAATGTATAAAAAGTTAATGAATTGAATTGCCAAATCGAATCATTGTTAAGGGAACCGAATCGAATCGTTCTGAATAGAAATGAAAAAACCAATGAATCATGAAAGGAATCGCTGTCAACCCAAATGATTTACACCCCTATACATAATGTAATATGTTGTAAGGGTATCAATAAACACTTAAGGCTGGGAGGTACAGCTAAAAAAATTATCACAATATAATGTTTCATATCATTCCGCATCGATAATTATTGATAAATTTTAATCTTTTAAACAAAAACCAGTAGAAAAAAAAGGTTTGAATTTAACAGACAGTATGAGATCACATCTTCATTCATCTGGCTGAAGATAGTCACACCTGAAAGGCACAGGACATATTGATATAGAAGGTTGTCAGCTACAGTCTTGGGGAAAAGAAAGTACACCCTCCTTTCATTCTGTGATTTTATTTATCAGAGCATAAACCAACTTCTATAAACAAACAAACTCAGGTGACAACAAAAATGGGGATTATGGGGATGGAAATCAGTTGTGAGTTTAACAGGCCTTGCCATGTTTCAAGAACATTAACTTGGGTCTTCAGAGTATGGTCTTTACCAAAGAAGTTTATGGAAACTATAGCTCACTCAAAGGAGATTCCAGGGGACCTCAAAAAATACTTAGAAAGAGTTAGCTCACCAGGCTGGAAAAGGTTACAAAACTATTTCTCAAGAGTTTGGCCTCCACCAATGCATTGTGAAGCAGATGATATACAAATGGAGGAAATTCAGCACCATTGTTACAAGAAGTGCTTGTCAAGTAAAAATCACTCCAAGGGCACAGCAAATAATATTACAAAAAGTCACAAAGAACCCCAGGGTAACATCTAAGGAGCTAAAGGTCACGCTTGCATTGAGTAATATCAAGGTTCATAAGTTCACAATCAAGCAAACACTGAACAAGAATGCTGTGCATGGCAGGATAGCCAGGATGAAGCCCCTATTCTCCCAATAATTAATAATTATATTATATTAATTATATTAATTATTATATTATATTATATTATATTATATTATATTATAAAAACACTGCTGCCCATCTGAAGTTTGCTCATGACCATGTGGATAAACTAGAAGCCTATTGGAAGAATATTCTTTGGACAGATTAATCAAAAATTTTGTTTTCAATGAAAAGTGTTCTGTTTTGCTGGCAGTATCATGGTTTGGGGCTGCTTTACTGCTTCGAGTCCAGGATGGCTTTCCATTATTGATCGACATACTGGAATTCTGGATTGCACCATTAAATACTAGAGAATGTCATCTCATCTGTGAAGCTTAACCGTAAACATGTCATGCAGCAAGACAGTGACCCTAAGCACACAAGTAAGTCTACAAAGAAATGGCTAAAGCAGACAAAATTTATTTTGAAAATAAAACAAATTTTGTGCTATTGCTTTGTCAAGGCATCTCTCACTCCATGTGAATTATAGCACAGCTTATCTGATTAAAAGTACAGTTGTGAATGAGGTGTAGGAAACCTTGTACATGGGACAGAAACAATAATAATGGAAAAAAAAAATCAACAAATCTTATTTGCAAGAGAGCAATATGATTTATAACTAAATCCTTTAATAAAGGATTTACATAATTCATTAATTATGGCTTAATTATGAAGAGTCTTAAAACATGAATGATTATCAATTTGATGATGCCTGCTGGATTGAGCACTATCTATTAATATCCCAAGAATGCAAAACTAGCTAGTAAACTGGTAGAACACTCCTTGTTTATTAACAACTGGTAAAGATACTTTGTATTTACATATATTATATTACATAATTAGGGGTGTCACGATTCACTCTTTTTTTTTTTTTTTTTTTTTCGAGCATCAATTGCTAATCCTGCTGAGCCATATGCATCGATCGTGTGTGATAAAGTTGTGCGAGCGGCATGCTATCATAGATGTTACCAGAGAGCCTGAAATCTGCCAGGTGCCAGCTAATATGAAATCAAAAGTGTGGGAACAAAAAGCGATGGAAAACTGTGTAACGGATAGCTGCACAGTGACACATAGACGGAGTCCGTTCCATTCCGTGGGGTTTTAATTAACTGGGGAAAAAAACAAATTCAGTACAAATAAACTAAGTAAATGCAGCATAAGAATTATGCTGATTTTCAATCTTAATGAAAGAGAAGAAGAAAAAAAGATGAAGGGAAGGGTGTGGTTTTCGGAAGCAATAAACAGGTGATTAGGTGAGAGGAAGCGGGACAGCCAGGTGGGAATGGTGGAACTGAGTATGTGCGTTTGCCAGAGACCATGCGAATGCTCTTATTGTGGATTAACACCTTGTGGATATTGTCTCAGGAGGCTGGCGAACACTTCGGGAATATTCGTTTATTTGACTTACAAATGAGAAAAATACAGTGTTTCCTATGCTGCTCTAAGTAAAGCCTTTGTTGCTCGCTCATGCAGTGTAATTGTTTTAAATCATTATTCTGTTTGTAGCCTGATCTGATTTCACCTGGTTTATTTTTGCGTTAGCCTAAGTTTAAGTTAAGTTAGTTTAAGTTAGCCTACTCTTGCCGAATAGCACAAGCTATTACTAACAGCCTGTCTCAGTTATGTTTGTCGTCATGAGCTGTTTTTCCACCGGAATTACCCGGAACAATTAACCCTCCTGTTACCCTCAAATCTGATAACATTTTTTCCAATTTAAACCTGTAGAATATGACTTATTTATTTTAACAAAAGGTGTATGTCTCAGGTAATTTGTGTGTCTTTGTTGACTACTTAAAAAACACTTTATTTAGACCACCCACCCCCACCCCTTATACATTCAGAATACCTATTGCACGACTATGGACAAATTTGCAAATCACCATCAAATCTCACTGATTAATTTGGTGTTTTCATTGTTTTATACTATTTCTAAGTACATATTTTTGTAATTTATAACATCTGGAAAGAATAATTTATTTTATCAATAATAGTAACAGGAATTCTGTTTGGGGTAACTACAAAAAAAACCAACAGGATAGAGACCTAAAACAGAGGAAAATATTTTGAATATTACAGCTGCAATCAAAATTATTCCACCCCCATTGCAAATCAGGTTTATTGTCAAAATTTATAGACTTTCAGCTGTTTGCAATGAACAAATCAAACAAAAGCAACTGAAATAGTTCAACACAAATGAATGCTTCAAGTGGTTTCCCCAAATTCAACTGAAAATACAACTTATAATTTCTCCAGTTTCAAAATTATTCAACCCCTTCATGGCAAGCATCTTTAGCACTTAGTAGAGCACCCTATTGCTGTTATGACCTACTGTAAACAAGATGCATAGCTTCTGGCAGCGTTCCTGAGGAATCTTAGCCCATTCCTCATGAACAATGGCCTTCAATTAGTTTTCAATTAGTTTTAATTAATTTTCTTGGGTTTGTATGCTGCAACCGCCTTCTTAAAATCCCATCAGAGATTTACTATGGGGTTCAAGTCAGGTGACTGTGATGGCCCTGTAGAATCTTCCAGGACTTCTTCTGGAACCAAGCCGTGGTGGAATTTGAAGTATGCTTGGGATCATTGTCCTGTTGGACGGTCCAATGACACCCAGACTTCAGCTTCCTCACAGATGTCATAACGTTTTCTCCTAGGATTTCCTGATACTTCAATGAATCCATCTTGCCTTCCATACGCTGCAGGTTTCCAGTGCCAGAGGGCACAAAGCAGCCCCATAGCATCACCGAGCCACCACCATGCTTGACTGTGGACAGTGTTCTTTCTTCATTCTTCTTCCTCCAGACATACCGCTGATCTATCATGCTGAAACGTTCCAGTTTTGTTTCATCGCTCCACAGAACAGAATCCCAAAACTTCTGTGGCTTATTTATATGATTTTGAGCTGACTTTTCTTGTGCTTTTTAGTCAGTAGTAGGCTTGTGATGGTACTAAAATTTCAGTAGTCGGTACCAATACCAGTAAAATTCCACAGTACCCTGTACCAATTTAGGTACCAACGGAAAACACAAAAACATGCTAATTGAACAACACATTATTTTATTAATAAAGTTAAATATCAATATAAAATGTATTTTTATAAATGTCATTCTGTATGATATACAAGTATATCATAATTAAAGCTACTAGAGTTATCCAGACAAGAGTAGAAATGTTTTTCGGACTGACTGATCCGAAACTCAGAAATTTCAGATGTATAGTTCATCATAAAGCCTGTGATGTGTAAAATTCATAAACCCCATCATGTCCTCCCATTTATTTTTACCCCAATAAAAGTTAAAGCATTAAATGGTTAACTGAATGTATTAGCGTTAAAACGCACATATGCTAACCATAAAGGAAGCAAAAACAAGGATGTTTTCTTGCAATAAACACTCCAATTAAACTATGCTACAACATTCATAATGCAACCACTACCATAATTTTAAACTCACCTGCTTGAACTCCTTGAATAAATACTACAGTTAAGCCAGCCGCTCTTCCTGAAAGCACGGTTAATCTATCTGCACATACATTTTTTACACACTTGGCAGTAATAGCACCGAAAGGAGAAAATGAGCACCCGAGAGAAATACATGTATTACGCCTACTATATCGTAGGTAAGTGTGCGGGTTCGGACGCAGCCATGGTGACCGGGAGAGCTGCTGCTGCTGCTTTGGCTCCAATGTCTCATTGTTGCATGAGGTACCCAAGAAATGTTCCCAACTGACTACCTATCAGGCAGCATGTCAGTACCGGGTTGACCCGGTACTACCAGTACTTGTAAAAATCTGGTACCATCAACTTTTTTTCTTCTTAGTACCAACTTGGTACCAAAGTAACAGTACTTTTGACAACCCTAGTCAGCAGCGGTGTACGTATGAGTTCTAGCATGGAAACCTTCTGAGTTTAGTATACGCCTAACTGTGCTCACTGAAACCTCAGTGCCACCAAGTCTTGCTGCAGGTCTTTTGCAGTCACTCAAGGGTTTTTCACAACCTGCCTTCTCAGAATTCTGCTTGCAGCTGTTGATAGCTTCCTTTTTCTGAACGTACAGGTATTACATATATTTTCTACCCCTAGCCAGTTCAGGTATTTCATGTGTACCAGCTCAAGTACACCTGGGGCAACTAATGAAGCCCTTGATTGTGCTTGAGAAAACACCTGTTTTGCATATTTGTGCTGTTGTGAGGGATTCTATTCAAGGGGTTGAATAATTTTGAAACTGAAGAAAACATAAGTTGCATTTTCAGTTGAATTTGGGGAAACCACTTGAAACATTCATTATATTGAACTATTTTAATTGCTTTTCTTTGATTTGTTCATTGTAAACAGCTGAAAATAAATTTTGATAAACCTGATTTGCAATGGCGGTTGAATAATTTTGATTGCAACTGTATAGTGAATACATAAAATTATAGTGAACAGTACAGAATTATAGCATTTTATAGTGACAGCAAAACAACCAAAACAAATGTGTGTAAACTTGTTATATTTCTTATGTTTTATACAGCTAAAGGAACCTGGGGTCAAACTGACCCCGGATGCAAAGAACACAGATGCTACCAAATGTGTACAGGACATTGAGAAATCATCATCATGTTAATTTTATGTTTACCGAGTTGTCCCCATTAAATTAGGAAAAGTTATTTAAAACAATTATGCCAATCATGTATTTACAGGCGTTAAACATTGATTGGGGTGACCCCAAATAATATGAGGGTTAATCCCAGAAACTTTTTTCAAGGGACTATTTGGTTCCTCCAGACCTTTGCTGTCTGCGTTTCCATAGCGGTCTAAAGTACCTCGTAAGAAGCCACAAAGTATGCTACAATCGAACTGTTTATTGACACAAAGTAAGCTGATTCTTTAATGATGTAATAATGTAAAATATTTGCCCAGCTCATAAACACAGGTAGCAGGCTCTCATTGGAACATGAACCTTTGAATAGTAACAAAAATGTTTGCTGCAACCAAACTGGTGGTGTAGTGGTTAGGATTCGGCGCTCTCACTGCTGCGGCACGGGTTGGATTCCTGGTAGGGCTGCACAATTAATCGGATACAGAGAGTAAGTCTGCAATCATCTGTTTCTCTCAACTTCCCGATCTCATAAACCGCCATCTTTTATTGATACCGCAAAATGACCTGCGACCTGCTAGTGTAGACACAGCGGCGTTGGGCGGAGTAAATTAATAATAACGCTAAAAGGTGGGTTTAATTCAAACTTCTTTATTAAATATTTCCTCACAAATCATAATTAAGATTAGCAACTGTTCAGAAGGAGTACACTGCTGCTCTCCTCCATGCTCTTCACTAAATGAAATACATAACGTATTCATTTAAACTTTAGGGTTGCCAGATATCACTAGAAAAGTTAGCTCCAGTTTCCATGTTTTGATTTAAACCCCAAAAAACAATATTATCAGCAGACATGGCAACACTGTACTGGGGGAACCAATCTAAAAGGAACAACTGATAAACAAACAGAAAACTAATAAAATGTAAAGACAGAAAATGTGCTTAGTTATAAATACATCATTTAATATAAAAAAGATATTATAATAACTTCATAAAATACAAAATAAAATGTACATATAAAATATATACATAAAATATATACATAAATGTATATATAAAATGTAAAATATAAAATAAAAATAATATATATATATATATATATATATATATATAAAGTTTATATTATATATGAAGTTTATATTATATATGAAGTTTATATATAGTTTGAGGTTCAATGATGAAGTAGAAATGCCTTTGTTTGTAGTGAGTGAATGTGAGTCGGTCATGATTTCCCCTTGCGCTAAGCGCTGGAGCACGCAACGCTCTCTGAAGGGCAAGCACGCGCTTTTGGGTTTCAGACCCACACTGACTTTGTTTACTTCTCACGTGTGTTGTGTGATTTCTGACCTGTCTCCGCCCCTGTATTGTCATTGGTTGTTTCCCTATGTGTCGTTTGTGTCAGCCGTTTTGTTTCACACTTGATTACGTTTGTCATTTAAACCCCTTGTGTCTCTTTGTACTTTGTAAAGTATTACATGAGTTTTCAGTATACCAACTGGTTGTTCCTCGTTTCATGTGTTATAGTTTTGATCTTATTCTTGCCCTCATTCTTCGATTCTGTTTAGCCTTGTTTACACCCGTTTGCCAATCGCCTGACCCATTGCCTGTTTTTGACTATGCTATTGTCTCACCTTTTGGATTTGTCTGCCTGACTCTACTCTAACAAAGCTCTTACCTGCATTTGCATGCGTCTTAGCCTCCATTATGTGCTTAACAGGAGGTTTTTTGGAATTCAATCAATTAATTCTGTTAATATGAATTAATAACATTCAATAAGTTAAGAAATCTTACTTTAATCTTCAGAATTTAGTTAATGTGTTACTGTTAATTTGGGTAATATGTTTTCTGTTTATGAGACCAGTTACTGTGAAACAACTTCTTGAAATGGAGAGAATAAAGTTTTTATTTGCATTTCCTTCAGAATTGAGAAATTATTTATTATTAATATAAACGTAGGCATAAAAGGCAGAACTATCGGTATCGACGGCCGATATCACTCTGAATAATCGGTATCGGCGCATTATTTATATATATATATATATATATATATATATATATATATATATATATATATATATATATATATATATATATATATATATATATATATATATATATATAAGGCCTGGACAATAATTCAATATCAATATATATCGCGATATAAATTTTTTCAACAACGGTGATATGATTTTTAAACACATTTCCGATATTTCGATATACATTAAAACATTTGTCACTGACTGACGTTCAGGGCGCAGGAGTCAGTTCGTTGTATTCAAGCCGAGGAGAATGAGCAGAACACAATTAGCTACATGCGTGATGACGTAAACCACAGGCACGCAGCCAGTGCTCGGCAGTGTTAGGCTAAGCTCCAACACGGCAAGTTTTAACTATAAAATTAGTACCCCTGACCGCAATACAAATGTGACTGAGCGAGCTTCCACAAGTGAAGACAAAGCAGACGAAATAGTCGATAAGAGAGGAAAGACTAATTCAGTGGTATGGAAGTGGTTTGGCTATCTAAGCTCTGATAAACTTCAGGTTTCAGTGCGCTGCAAAATGTTCCGGAGAGTGGTGCCAACTAGCAGCGGGAACACATCAAATCTGTTCCACCATCTGAAGCAGTTCCACCCGATAGAATATTCTGAGAGTCAGAAGATGAGGCATCATAAAGGTTTAAGCCAACCTGTCTCTGAAATATCACCGCGACCCACATCCCCATTACCAGCTGTGTCAAAAGAGAAACCGATGCAGCAAACGCAGATCGCTGCATTCATGCCTCATGACATTACTAAGGCTGTCACAAACTTTTTGGCTAAGGACATGATGCTGTTTAGTACGGTAGAAAATGTGGGCTTCAGGAAAATGATGTCCGTCATCGACCGCAGATACGAGCTCACTGGCCGGAAATATTTTTCCCGCCGAGCTATACCTACACTTTACGGTGAAGTTAGGGAAAGGGTGCAGGAGCAACTGAAGTCAGGGTCATATTTTGCAACCACAGCTGACCTGTGGTCAAGCCTGGTTTACTTTCCCGAGGATCACACGGGCGAAGCAATTGCAGCCGGACCTACGGACGCGCTCGCCTCCTGGGGACTCAGCGAGGAGCGCCAGGTCTGCATCACCACAGATAGCGGGACCAATATCATCAAAGCCGCTGAGTTGAACAGATGGAGAAGGCTACAATGCTTCGGGTACCGACTGAACTCCGCTATTGGTAAGTTATACACAGTTAATATACATTTGAGTATTATGTAAAGTTATTTTGCTTATGGCATGAGTATATATTACTACAATCATTGCCGTAACAAATAGGCGATATGCTTAACACAAAATAGGCCTAACCTAAATGTAGCTTATCAGTGCTTGTATGTTTTTGATAGCTATTTTTATATTCTTTATATTTGTTTATAGTATGTTTATATTCACACAATTGTATGCTTGCTATGTGGTTGTTGCATGCCATGTCATAAGAAGTTCACTGAGCATGTGTTATAATGTGCATTTGATTCGATAATTAAAACACTTGAGTTGAGGTGCTCTGTGTTGTGTAGGCTATGATTTCATGTGATTTCATTCCCCCAGTTTAAGTGACTGAATAGGCTATTAATTTATTCTTCAATTAAGACATACATATTTGTATGGATTTATACACACAACAGTTATATTAATAAAATTCAAAGGTGTTTTACTGGCATGGAAACAGATGTTTACTTTGCCAAATCAGGTGTGAAATAAAAACAAAATGTACATAAGCAGAAGAATTGTGATTTTGCTGTAAGAATAATATAAATAAATAAAATTTTGTAGTTAAAATACAAATGAGAACTATATATTGCAATATTTTTTTCTCTCTCTGTGTACAGAGAAAGTTCACCAAGACAAGCGAGTGGACAGAGCAGTTGGGGTCTGTAAAAAGGTGGTGGCTGCCTTCTCCTATTCCTGGAAGAAGAAATGGGACCTTGCAGCTGCTCAGGAGGAGTATCACTTGCCACAGCACAAGCTCATCAGTGAAACCCCAACAAGATGGGGCTCCCGTCAACAAATGGTGAGGCGGGTTCTAGAGCAGAAACGGGCCATCACAGAGGTCCTCTCAAAAGACAAGAAGACCAGGTCGCTGGTTCCTACTTGGCAAGATGTGGACGTTTTAGAGTCTATAGATGCAGCTCTAAGCCCGCTCCTTGAATTCACCAATGCCTTGTCCGGTGAGTCCCATGTCAGTGTGTCATTCCTAAAACCAGTGATGCATCTCTTCAACACCTCCATCTTAAAGGAAGCAGAGGATGACACAGACCTCACCAGGACCATAAAGACAACAGTGATGGGATACCTGAATGAAAAGTATGATGACCCAGCCTCAGATGATCTACTTGACATGGCATGCCTCGTTGACCCAAGATTCAACTTCAGTACACTCAGGAGGAGAAGAGAGAATACATCAAAGAGAAAGCTGTGTTGGAGATGCTGAAGGGAGAGAGAGCTGTTCTGGTAAGGGAAGAGGAGTCCAGAGAAGACGTCATGGGAGATGCTTCTGCAGCAGTGACACCAGCCAAGAAAACAAAGTGGTCTCTGGCTAGCTTTTTTTCAAACAGGTCCACCAGTACCAACACAGAAGGCTTGAGTGTACAGCAGGCAGTAGAGAGGAAGCTCAGCAACTACCTTCTGTCTCCAGATGCTGACAATGACTCAAAATCTCTGGATTGGTGGAAAGTCTCTCATAAGAACTTCCCCAGAGTAAGCCAACTGGCAAAACATTACTAGTGTATTCAAGCCACAAGCACCCCCTCTGAGAGGGTTTTTAGTACAGGTGGCAATATTGTCACATGTAAAAGTGCATCTTTGAAGCCAGATAATGTAGACCAGCTTGTATTTCTTGCCAGAAACCTCTAGAGCCTGTCATAGGGTGTCATCAACCCCCAACAATGTCCCTGCCCCAGCAACACGTGTAGTTGTTATTGCTCACACTTTCTGTTTTCTTCAGCATCTCTCATTTTTCATATTTTTTTTATCCTGGCTGAAGCACTTTAATTTCAGTCTATAAGAATAAAATAAACAGCCTATGTTGTAGTTTAAAGTGAAAGATATCAATATTGACAAAGGTGAGAGTTTTATGTTTATTTGACGGTGATTTCACATTTCTTGTTTGTATGAAGGTTAAATTCAAATAAAAGGTGAACGTTCATTTATTTGTGCCATTTTTATTTCTAAATAATTATATAGTTTTATAGGAGGAGAAGATTACAGAAGTTTGAAGGTACAGACATCTGTTGTGGGCGTCCTTGGCAGTTTTTCTGAGGATTTATATTGTTCATATCGTATCGACTGAAATTAAGAAATATATCGTGATATACATTTTGGCCATATTGTCCAGCCCTAATATTTTATATGTTTTATATATATATATATATATATATATATATATATATATATATTTATAAAAACCAAGTCACCAAGTCACATATATTACCAGGCCACTGCCACTAGGGGATACCACTACCATGAAAGGGTGTACTTGGTCTGCAACAATGTTTAGGTAGGTGGTACATGTCAAAGTAACATCCACATCCCGGCCGAACACTTCCTCCACCGGCTTGCCTTCCACCCATAATGCCTCCTGATGCCATCTCTTCTCCAGGTAAGCAATGCACATGCACCCAGCTGTCCACATGATGTAAATGAAAACGTGATTCATCAGACAAGGTCACCTTCTTCCATTGCTCCTTGGTCCAGTCCTTATGCTAACGTGCCCATTGTAGGTGCTTTCGGCAGTAGACAAAGGTAAGCACGAGCACACGGACTGGTCAGCAGCTAAGCAGATCCATATGCAGTAAGCTGTGATGCACTGTGTGCTCTGACACCAGTCTATGATAAACAGCATTATTCTTCGCACCAATTTTTTGATACAGTATACAATTTTCTGTGGGATTGGACCAGAAGGGCTAGCTTCCCACGCACGTCAATGAGCCTTTGGTGACAATGACCCTGTGCCGCTTCACCAGTTGCCCTTCCTTGGACCATCTTTGGTAGGTACTAATCACTGCATACCGGGAACTCCCCACAAGACCTGTTGTTTTGGAGATGACCCAGTCGTCTAGCCATTACAATTTGGCCCTTGTCAAAATCGCTCAGATCCTTACACTTGCCCATTTGTCCTGTTTCCAACAGATCAACTTTGAGAACTGACTGTTCACTTGCGGCCTAATGTAACCCACCCCTTGACAGGTGCCACTGTAACGAGCTAATCAAAGTTATTCGCGTCACCCGTCAGTGGTTTTAATGTTATGGTTGATCGGCATATGCATGTTATTAATTTAGGTAATTAAATGTACAGTCATGTGAAAAAATAAGAACACCCCATGGGAATTGTTTTTTGACATATTTGGACAAACAAACATTTGATCTTCTTTGAAACAGTGCCTATTAATGAAGCTGATATACTTGAACAAAACCACAAGGAAAATTAGCATTTTAAATCATTTATTCAACAGTAATATCATTAAGTGTTATTCTTCTGTGGAAAAAGTAAGTACACCCTTACGATCGTAATTATTATTATGTCCATTATTATGTCCATCAGCCATTGGACAGAGTCAGGACGGGAAGAAAACTGTGCCCATCAGTGAAATCATGTTCCAGGAAGAGGATCAAATTATTTCAAACAACTCACCATTGTCTGCTGATATGTGATACTGATACCAAAAACAATGAGTGATCATGATCACCATCTGAAATTATGAATAATTGAGTACAACGATTGAACTGTGCTGGAAAAATATATCCCCAAAGGATAGTCCTACCTTACTAAACCTATGAATGTGTACCTGTGGTGGCATAATATTATAACAACTCATCATGAAGTAAAAATATTCCATTTAGACAAACAAGATCAGATTAGGTAGATTTGTGAAAAGGTGATCTTTCTGTACTTGGAGATAGGGGGTTTGACAGCATCAGGACATCAGCATGAATATTTTTCAAGCAGTGCACAGAACTGGCACATACCTTAGCTTTTACAACACAGGAATGTAAGGCAGGGGTAGGTCAGAGGATTTTTTTTTTTACTTGAGATGGGGCTCATGACGGCAGCGAAAAGTTTTACGAGTGAGCTTGTCGGCATGTTTAATGTCGCTGGGCAAAAACTCGCTAAACCTTTTACAATCTAATTTGTATGGAATAATTTCAAGGGGTTGCAAGATGGCTTGAAAAAATAAAGTTTCTGTATTTTCTGATTACAATAAATATTCTTCTATATTAAAAGTTAAGATTACAAATAAATGTTTTCTGATTTCTAAAGACATAAGTGACGAGTGTTTTTTTAAAAAATGTTAAATAATACTTTGTGACTCTGAGATATGACGTCACCATGCGGCGACTGCGTGCTAGTTATCACTACAGCTACGTGGAAATCGCAACTGCAAAAATGGATAAATTTGTAATCTGCAAGTCTAAAAATTTTGAGGAAATTGTGGACAGTCTACGCGAGTCGCCTGAACCGTGTACCTCTACTAAACACAAAAGCAAGACCCCGGGTGATCCAGTGTGGCAATGGATGTACTGCTTCCATTTGGATCCACATATTTGTGCAAGCAGATTTCTTCCACCGTTACACAGGGCTGCACAATTAATCGGATATCGATCGCAATTACAATTTTGACTGCCCACGATTAAATGAACATGATCGACTGCAAAATTAACGTTTAAATTTCGTCCTCCGCTGATAGAAAACTCAGCTGCAGATCAAATCAAGCGCTTCCTAAACTTGTAGCCAATCGCCATAGAGCAGTGCAGGGATGACGTCATTTTGTAATGCCAAAACCCGGAAACGGGTTAGCATTTTAGGGCTCGAGCGGCCAGTTTCGCTGCAAGAGGCAGCACTTTGCGTGAGGAGAGATCATAAAACTAACATGATGCTAAAATGCACTACAGAGGTTGTGGTGTCATTAAACATCATCACGCCAAACAGGAAAAAACTTTGCAGATAAATTCAGGGTTCTACAGTGCGACCATTTCACTCGCATTTGTGACTGAATAGTACTTTGTGCGACTGTGAATAAATATTTATTTGCACCGGTGTGAGTGACCTGTTTGGAGTTGTATAATACAATCGGAATAAAAACTACAGGAAGTCCAAAACGCATCTACACCACACAAGAGTTACTTTCACACTGCTTTTCATCTCCTCAGTCAACCAAACAAGTGTGTAAATACTGCAGAGAAGCCATTATGATGAAGAGAGTAACTCTGTACATCATATGCTTCTCTCAACTCTCCGATCTCACAACCGCCATCTTTTATTGATCGTGCAAAATGGCCTAAACTTGCACCTGCCCGTGTAGACACAGCGGCTTCACGCGGAGTAAATTAATAATAATGCTAATGCTACAAGGTGGGTTTAATTCAAACTTCTTTATTAAATAATTCCTCACCAATCATAATCAAGAGTAGCAACTGTTCCGTCTGTAAACATACAGTACGCTGCCACTCTCCTTCACCATCACTTCACTCTCCTTCACTAACACTAACTTCATTTAAACTTACAGTTGCCAGATATCACTAGAAAAGTCAATTCCAGTTTCCACCTTTTGATTTAATCCCCCCAAAACACAATATTATCACAATATTGCCATCAACATGGACACTGTACTGGGAACCGATCTAAAACTGATAAACAAACAAAAATAAAACTACTAAAATATAAAGACAGAAAATGTGCTAGTTATAAATAAATCATTTAATATAAAATAATAGATTATAATAACTTCATTAAATATAAATAAAATGAGAAATTAAATTAAATTAAATGATGTTTAATTGCTATGGGTTGCATTTAATATCAATTTGACATTAAGCTTAGTTCGCTATTTCCTTAGAAAGCTATTAGCCTTTTTCCTAATATGGATCATACTTTTGTTAGTTTGTTTTTAATTAGGACTCTATTGTTTAACATATTTAAAAATAAATATTTTATGCTTGTTTATTTATCAATTAACCAACAGTATCTCACTGCTATTATTTTAACTCAATTAACAGTGACCATGAGCAGAGAGCTTACATTTAACTGTTTATGATAGACTTCCTGATTAAAGCTTAAACAAAAAATGATTGGTATCTGGATAGGTTTCGGTCATAAAAATCCTGATCGGAGCATCCCTAATGAACACCATTAAACTAAAGCGCTTTGCATCTGGCAGGTAAATGAACTCACCCAATCACATCTATATGAGATTATTCAGATACGTACACAATATACGCAGAGTGGTACGAGAACTGACTCCAGCCCAGAACCATGACAGTGGAAAATGTCTAATAGGGTAGCTTTAAATATATTTAAGATTAGCAGACTTCAAATACTGAACACTGATATATATATATTGTATTTGTTTACAAGGTGGAACAGGTTAACAATTGTTTTTTGCATACAGTCTGTAAAACTAACTGAAAATATTTAATTTAGTTTATCAGAAGGCAAATTAATGTGTCTTGGCTCACACTATGTTCCTAAATTCTGTCATAATTGTCCAGCTCAAGTTTTCTCATGCATACTTATATTTACTTATATTGTGGCACATTAACGTTACCATCTCTAAAAAATAAAAATAAAGAAAAAAATGTAAAAAACAACAACAAAAAACCCCCCTAAACTTCAACTGTGCTCCTAAATTTTTGTAATTAGGAGCAAAGAAATTGTCTTGCGTCTCTCCTCCTGTAAACACTGTTAAAGATTTGTACATTAGCAGGAATGTAGCACAACATAGAGGTGAAAGCAGTGGTCTGTTTATTTAAATGTGAAAGTGCAATAAAAATATGTTGTCCCTAAAATCAATGAATAATCGTGATAAATAATCGAGATCTCAATATTGATCAAAATAATCGGGATTATTATTTTGGCCATAATCGTGCAACCCTACCGTTACATATTGTACATGACAAATAAATACCAAATCACATCTTGTTGTTGAGGATGATCTGCAAGTACCCATATCCACCATCATGCCACAGATTAAACTTTTGTGCTCTGAAAAACAAGTGCACCCATGCCAATGAAAGATAAGCCTAAATTAATTTTATATACAGTAAATATAGTGGAAGTGGATGCAATATATTTAAAATGTTGTGAAGGACTTAAAACAACTTTTTGTTTATTGTTTGTGTATGCTGTGGTGGTGGGGGTCACGAGTTCTAGTCAATGTTAGTTTAGCGGTCACTGGCTTAAAAGTTTGAGAACCACTGATGTAGTGAATGTCACATTTAAATCTTGTGGATGTACATATTATGCAGTGAGGATGTAAGCAATGTCTCTCATGTTGCTGCTGGTTCTGCATGCACACAAAAAGTCACACGCCTACTATAAACAAGGTCCCTCTTCTTCGCATCAGGCCATATCACACTACCCAGGCATGGATTATTTTCCTGCAACTGTGCAACACTTTCAATTAAACTCACAAGTCAGTTAAATTAATTCTTGTTTTTAGTCACTTACATTGTTACTAACAAAAGTTTAAATAACACAGTAGTCCTATATTATTATGTAGGGTGGTCAAGCCTTGGCGTCACAGAAAATTATGTCCATTTAGGGCTGTCTGCCCAAAAGGTTTGGGAACATCGTTCTTTTTAAATAAAGAAGGGAATTTCATAGAGATACAAAGTTATGAAATCACACCAAATATATTTACATTTTCACACACAATAGAGAGAATGTGTACTCTAGCTTAGGAAAACCCTGGGGTCAGGGCCATAGTACTACACCACTAGAAATGAGAGGGTTACAGGCCAGGCTCAAGGCCCAACACATGGGATTTGCTGGGATTTGAAACCTCCCCATCAATAGTACTGCATTTCAAACACTGAGCCACTACTGCCCTTCCGTGTTTTGCATGGTTTGTATAGTGGGGCTTTATAGTTGCTCAGTATTACAGATGTGTAGTTAACACAACGTACCGACATTGTTGATATTAATACAGCACTGCCTACATTATAAGTGTTATGAGTCTTGATTAACACTGAAAGTGGTACCACCTTCAGTTATCATTGTCCAGCCAAGATCATACGAAGATCATACTGTAGATGTTAATGCCACATTGCAGAGATTTATCGCTGGGGATTTCGCCGAGTTTTTATTGCTCTTTACCTGATGCCTTGGGCTCCATAGTCAGAAAATGCCAATGAACGCCAATAACCTCGCAATCATTAAAAATTCATGAGGTGCGACCTTCCAACTGTAGGGGAATCTGAAGCAGAATACCCCTGTTGCGGTACTTCAAATAAACAGCATATGCATATCGGCACGCCGTGTCAAAAGAAAATCATGAGACATGGGCTAAACGCAAAGAAAGATGAACCAGTGTGCTCTCTGTGGTGAAATACAGAGTACTACTCGATTATCAGTAAGTCCTAAGTCATATTTAGCACGTGCAAAATGGTAATATAATGGTCTAATAATGGTCTAACATGTTCAGTATTATAATGGCCTGATACCGTTATAATGCGTCTTCTCTGGAGATGCTCATATGAACTCTAGTAACCCAGTCGTATAACAAAGCCAAACATGGGGGCACTGCTAGTCCCTGCTGAATCAAGCATTTTTGCAGAACCACAAAAAAAAAAAAATAAATAAAAAAAATAAAATAAATTTAAGTCCACTTACAGAACCAATAACAACCGCAAGTCCTCTAGGTTACGATTCGCGACGTTTCTCCGATCGAATATCAGCCATGCTTGAAAGGCAATATAGCGCGTAGAGGACTCACAAAAGCGACATCCATTGCGAGAAAAAACACTGATACGTCGAAACTGCTCGCTTCATCCCGCAGCCATTCGAGAGAGAGAAGTAAACGAATTAGGGGCGCTACTGAGCATGCGCATAATCGTAAGGGGGGGGCTGCAGATCTGTCAAAGCCTGGGTCTGTACATTGTCAACAGAAGGACATGAGGAGACTTTTTGGGACAGTTCTGCTCACCTCTTGGCAACAGCACATTAGATTATATGATAACAGATTTAGACCCTTTCTATGTCAGCACATTCACTGTTAAGCCGCTAACCCCTCTTTACAATTACGGTGTTCATTAAAAAGACAGGAACTAACCCCACTGTACACACACAGCCCAGTAAATACAACATTCAGAGACCACAGCCCAAAACAGCACCAAAAATTTCTAGAAAGCAATCAGCAGCCATGAAATTTATTAGACACCTTTCTGGACACATACATTTACAGTAGACATAATAAAGACATCAATCTTGCAGTTATGAATATAAACAATATTTTCATTAGGACTGCACTAATTTGTTGATTTCAGATTTAGAAACAAACCAAAAGTTTTTTTTTGTTGTTGTTGTTTTTTTTTTTTTTTAAAAAATCCAACCAACAATAAGTGGTTGGATACAGAATGCAAAATTATTAGAAAAGAATTAAGAAAATTATAAAATCAAAAATGCAGAGATCCAAACAAAGCAGAATTATGTCTTCATTATTGTCATACTTTACGACTTTATAAACATGCACTCCAAAAAAAATAAATAAATAAAATAATAAAATAAGCCCAGTATATACAAACACGAGTGATTATCCATATCCAGGAGTCCATAAACACAAATTGTTTCTAGGAGTACTAGAAAAATCTAAATACAGTTCCCTCTGAAAGTATTGAAACAGCAAGGCCAATTCTATTGTTTTTGCTATACATTGAAGACATTTGGGTTTGAGATCAAAAGATGAATATGACACTATACAGTGATGCTTGAAAGTTTGTGACCCCAGTAGAATTTCTATATATCTGCATAAATATGACCTAAAACATCATTCGATTTTCTAAAAGTAGACAAATAGACCCCAATTAAACAAATGAGACAAATGAGACAAAAATATTATACTTGCTCATTTATTTATTGTGGAAAATAATGCAATTTTACATATCTGTAAGTGGCAAAAGTATGTGAACCTCTAGGATTAGCAGTTAATTTGAAGGTGAAATTAGTCAGGTGTTTTCAATCAATGGGATGACAATCAGGTGTGAGTGAGCACCCTGTTTTAATTCAAAAACAGGGATGTATGAAAGTCTGATCTTCACAACACATGTTTGTATGTGTGTGTGTGTGTGTGTGTGTGTGTGTGTGTGTGTGTGTGAGGGGAGAGCCGGTTTGGCAATAGCTGTGACTGAGCAGGGGATGGCAGAAGGAAGTGACGAGTCAGGAAGTGAGATGGGGTTTGAAGAAGATGGCGAGAGAGATAGGAGTGTATGGAACATAGTACGATCGAGAAAAAGGGAAAAAAAAGAAAAGAGAACGTCTAACACAGAGGAGACAGATAGCGAGCAAAGTATTAGCTTAGCAACAAAACAGAAAGAGGAAGACGAAGTGATCATAAAATTATCTCTGCAACTGAATAAAATAGATGGTGAGAGAGTTCATTGTTCGTTGATTGGGTATGAAAAATGGGTTCAAGGAGTCATTTCAGGAATACCTACAGGTGTTACAGAGGAACAAATAAAATACAGTGTTTCAGGGGCAAAAGTACTAGAAGTAAAAGTCTTTAAAACAACTAGAAATGCGACAGTCTGGCTGTGATGATTAGCTTTGATGAATCAAGACTGCCAAGTAAGGTGTACATAGGATACATGAGCTATGAAGTCAGGCCATATATTCCTCCACCATTGAGATGCTTATAATGCCAAAAATACGGCCATGTAGCAGCAATATGTAAGGGCAAACAGAGATGGGGTAGGTGTGCAGGCGAACATGAGTACGGGAGGTGTGGAGATGGAGTAAAGCTCAAATGCTGCAACTGTGGAGGAGAGCATAGCTCAGCTTACCGTGGCTGTGAAGCCAGTAAGAAGGCAGTGGCGGTGCAACAAGTGAAGACATTGCAAGGAATAACGTATACGGAAGCAGTAAAGAAAGTGTCCAGTGAAAGGAAGATCTACAAACCAGAAAATAACCTTGCGGGAGTTGTGAAAAGATTGCGGTATAGAAAGATATGCTAATTATGAGCAAGAATGAGTTTGTGTTGTTTATGATTGAGGTTATAAATTGCTCAGCACAGACAGAGAGAAAGACGGAAAAGATCAAAATAATAGTTAAATCAGCTGAAAAATACCATGGTATTAAAGGACTCAGCCGTGAAGGAGTGGAAGAAATGTTAACTGCAGGAATCTCTAACTCTCAGTCCTGGGCTGGCTGCTCTTCATGATCCTAGTTATATTGCAGTGGAATGCCAGGAGTCTTATAGTTAATGGACAAGAATTCAAAAAGTTTGTGATTGATTTATTAGATCAACCTCATGTAATATGTGTGCAAGAGACATGGTTGAAACCACAGTTAGACTTTGCAATTTTAGTAATTATACTACAATTAGAAATGATAGGGAAACAGGTAAAGGTGGAGGGGTAGCAATTTTTGTAAGAAATGATATGAGATATAATCTAATCAATAAAGGGAAAAAACATGAATCTGTGGTAGTCAAAATATGGACAGGAAAAGACAGTATAATGATAGTCAACTTACAATCCAAGTAATATACTGAGCACTGAATGCAGTATGTGGGTTGACAAGGGAAAATAGTATGGTGTATGAATTTTAATGCACACAGCACAATATGGGAAGGTAAAAGTACAGATATAAATAGATCAGTAATAGAGGAATTTATAGACGATACAAATTTCATATGTGTTAATGACGCGAAGGGCACACGGTATAGTAGTTCACATAACACAGAAAGTGCTATTGATCTGACAATTGTGTCAACTGAAATTGCAGGAATCAGGACATGGGAGGTTTTAGACCAGTCGACAGTAGGTAGTGATCACTATCCAATAATAACCAGGACTGGAGTAGAGATACACCAGGATAGCAAAGTGAGAACACCTAGGTGGTAGTTAGATAAAGCTGATTGGCAGATGTTCCAAATGCTGAGTGAAATAAAATGTGTGGAATTAGTGAATAAGGATATTACAGATGTAGAAGAAATGAACGGAAAAGTGACTACGGTAATTATACAAACAGCTGAAGAAACAATTCCAAAAAAGATAGGAAGTAAACAAAGAAAGAGTGTGCCATGGGGGAATGAGAGCTGTAGTATAATAATTAAAAAGAGAAATAAAGCTTTTAGGCAACTCAAAGCTCACCATACACTGGAAACTTTGATTAACTATAAAAGAGTGCAAGCAGTAGTTAGGAAAACAATTAGATCAGCCAAACGTGTATATTGGAGAAAATTCTGCAATAAATAAGTTTCTAAAAACTTTTGTGAAGATCCACAGTACTGAAAATTTATCCTCAACAGCCAAGCAGTATAGAGACTGTCACGTTTCGTGATGTAACGGAGATTGGACAGATGCAAACAGGTTTTATTTAAGAGAGGCACAGACAGGTAAATCCAAAATGTGATCCAAAAAACGTAATCCACAAACATGCAAGAGGGCAGGCGATCGGCAAACAGGCATACACGGGGCTAGGCAGGAATCAAGGTCGCAGTCATGGGATACAGGGTCGAGACACAAAACAGGAAACAAACAATGGCGAGATACTGGGAAAACTGAGAAACTGACTATGACTATGACTATGACTATCGTAACGACTCTAAACGTATTCTACTATATCTAATATTCCACGCCGTGTGTTGGGAGGCGCGCAGTATTTATACAAACATAATCAGCGCCGTAATAGCTGACGGCTGAGGGCAATTCAGACACACGTGAAACAACAACCAATGACAGAACGGGGAGGAGACATAACAGAAATATAAACAAATGCATGTGTCGAAATGTCACGATTGTCAACAAGGGAAAAGCAAGTGCTCGCGCACCTTGCTTGTGCACGCGCGCTCACTTGCTCCACAGCGTGCTGCTTAAAGGGGAAGTTGTGACAGAAACCCCCCCCCCCTCAGGGCACTCCTCCCGGAGTGCCATGAAACATCTATCTCCATTGGAGATAGATGGAGATAGCCCCCTGGCAGAATGTCCCAAGCAGAACCAGGAGACCGCACGGCATTCCTAACGAAACAAAAAAGCAGAGTGACGTTCACAGCAGGGCAGTAAAGCAGAGTGACGTCCTCCGCGGAACAGGAAAGCGGAGCGACGTCCCCGGCTGAACAGGAAGACAGAGCAACATCCTCGGCTGAACAGGAAGGCAGAGCGAAGTTCTCATAAGAACGGGAAAGCTGAGTGACGTCCTCGTCGGAGCAGGGAAGCAGAGCGACGTCCACGACTGAACAGGAAGGCAGAGCGACATCCTCGGCTGAACAGGAAGGCAGAGTGACGTCCTTGGCTGAACAGGAAGGCAGAGCGAAGTTCTCAGCAGAACGGGAAAGCTGAGTGACGTCCTCTGCGGAGCAGGAAAGCATAGTGATGTCCTCGGCTGAACAGGAAAGCAGAATGACATCTTCGGCGGAGCAGGAAGGCAGAGCAACGTACACAGCAGAGAAGGAAAGCAGAGCGATGTCCTCGGCGGTGCATGAAAGCATAGTGACATCCTCGGCGGAACATGAAAGCAGAGCGACGTCCTCGGCGGTGCATGAAAGCAGAGCGATGTCCTCGGCGGAACAGGAAAGCAGAGCAACGTCCTCGGCGGAACAGGAAAGCAGAGCGACGTCCTCGGCGGAACAGGAAAGCAGAGGGACGTCCTCGGCTGAACAGGAAAGCAGAGGGACGTCCTCGGCGGTGCAGAAAAGCATAGGGAAGTCCTCGGCGGTGCAGAAAAGCATAGTGATGTCCTCAGCAGAACAGGAAAGCAGAGCGATGTCCTCGGCTGAACAGGAAGGCAGAGCGATGTCCTTGGTGGGGCAGGGAAACAGAGAGACGTCTGCAACGGAACAGGAAAGTGGAGCGAAGTTCTCAGCAGAACAGAAAAAGCAGAGTGACGTCCTCGGCTGGGCAGGAAAGCAGAGTGACGTACTCAGCGGAAGCTGCAGGCTGAACTTGGCTAGTCATGTCAGCAGACTGATACGTGAGCAGAGCTTGGTTGTCCGTGTCAACAGACACTTGGTTGTGCATGTCAGCAGACGTGGACATGAGCAGAGCTTGGTTGTTTGTTTCAGCAAACTTGGGCGTGAGCATAACTTGTCTGTCCTTGTCGGCAGACTCGGGAGGAGCATAACTGGTCTGTCCTTGTCGGCAGACTCGAGAGTGAGCAGAACTTGGCTGTCCGTGTCGGCAGACTCTGGCGTGAGCAGAACTTGACTGTCTGTGTCGGCAGACTCGGGCTTGAGCAGAGCGTGGTCGGCCGTGTTGGCAGACTCGGGCTTGAGCAGAGCGTGGTCGGCCGTGTCGGCAGACTCGGGATTGAGCAGAGCGTGGTCGGCCGTGTCGGCAGACTCGGGCGTGAGCAGAGCGTGGTCGGTCGTGAGGCCATGTTGATCTCAGGCAGGAGCTCCACAGCTGAGGCCTCCCCGTAGGCCTCAAGCTGTAGCTCTGAGGTCGCCATGTTGACCTCAGACAGGAGTTCCACAGCTGAGGCCTCCCCGTAGGCCTCACGCTGTCGCTCTGCTGTCACCCTTGCCCCCCCCAAAAAAAAAGTTCTGGGCTAGCCTTCCACTCCGAACTAGGCAGCATGACTGGAGCTCCCTCAAGGTAGCAAGGTGGAGTGTTGTTCCGCTCCACGAGACGAGGGCGAAGCGCTTCCTCCACGCCATGGAGCAACCGGTCTACTTCTTCCATCCGCTGCTTAAACCGCAAATCCTCCTGCTGCCTCCATAGCGCAGCTTGATGTGTCTCCTGCTGCTTGCGCTGCCAGGCGTAGTACTCCTCCCTTGTCGGGAAGTTCCAAAAATAAATAAATTTTCGGACTCCGGACTCTCCTGCTACTTCCATTGTGGGCGCGATATTCTGTTACGAAGCAGAGGGATAGACCGCGTTCCTGTGTTTGCTTGTTTGTTTAATTGATTTATTAATAAAAACAGTGCTCCTGCACTTACTTCCTGTCTATCCCTCTGCTTTGTAACAACCACTGTGTATATAAAAGGTGCTCCATTTGGCGAATTAAAAAAAACACACAATCTTGGTCTCGCCAACCCTTTTTCTTTTTATTTATTTATTTATTTTTGTATGTTGCGGCCCGACCTAGACCGGGTGTAACAACGGCAAACGGCACCAGGGAAAGACAGTATATGCTATAGCATATTGGGCCACATAAGAGACATCACACTTGGTGTAGTATTAAGACTGGTCAATATGGTATGGAATACAGGAAAAATCCCACTAACATGGAAACAGGCAGTTATACTTCCAATACTCAAACCTGGCAAAGACCCATCAGATAAGCAAGTTATAGACCCATAGCATTAACATCTCAGTTAGGCAAAACTATGGAGAGGATGGTAACAGATAGATTAGAACATTATATAGAAAGTAAAGGTCTTCTCTCACCGTATCAGTCAGGATTTCATTAAGGTAGGGGGACAATGGACTCTGTATTATGCCTAGAGTCAGAAGTTAGGAAAGCTCAAACTAACAAATAAAGTGTAATTTCTGTATTTTTTAATGTTGAAAAAGGATATGATATGCTTTAGAAGGATGGGCTTCTAATTAAACTCGACAAATTAGGAATAAATGGTAAGATATATACTTGGGTATTAGACTTCCTGAACAGAAGAACAATAGAACTTAGAGTAGGTGAAGAATATTCAAAAAGATATGCAGTGGAAAATGGTACCCCACAAGGCAGTGTATGTAGACCAATACTGTTTAATATTATGATTAATGACATATTTGATCAGGTTGGAGAAAATATAGGTAAGTCGCTTTATGCAGATGATGGCGCACTCTGGGTTAGGGGATGAAGTCTAAAATATTTAAGAAAGAAAATGCAGCATGCAATAAGGAAAATAGAACAGTGGGCAAATGAAGGGGGATTTAAACTATCAATTACAAAATCACAAGTTATATGTTTTTCTAAACGTCATAAAACAGTACCAATTAAACTGAATGGGCAAGATCTTGAATAGGTCAAGGCTGTGAGATTTTTAGGAGTGCTTTCTGATGAGAAGTTGACCAAGGTGACCGCATATTGATAAACTTAAGAACAAATGTAAAAAGATTAATAATGTTTTGAGATGTCTGTCAGGATGAGACTGGGGAGCAAGTAGGGCATCGCTCATAAATATCTGTCAGGCTTTTATGAGAGCCGCCTTTGATTATGGGTGCCTAGCATATATGTTGGCGTCACAATCAAATCTTAAAAAGCTTGATGTAGAACAGGCACAAGCACTCTGGATCTGTACTAGAGCATTTAAATCATCACCAGTGACTGCATTACAGGTTGAGACAGGAGAGATGCCATTGTGTATCAGGAGGGTTAAGATCATGCTGGCATTATGGATAAATCTACAAGGGCATAGTGTCACTATCTCCCCTTTAGACAGAGCTACAGCCTGCTGCGTGCGTTGAGTGCCGGAGGGAGCGTGTGTGCACGAGCAAGGTACACAAGTGCTCAGCTAGCGCAAACTCTTCGAATGTTGACAATTGTTACATTGTTTACTCTGGACACATGCGTTTGTTTTGTTTCTGTTCTGTCTCCTCCCTTTTCTGTCATTTGTCGTGGTTCGAGGGTGTGTCTTCAGTGTTTTCAGCTGTCAGCCCTCAACGCTGATTATGTTTGCTATATATACTGCGCGCCTCCCGGTACACGGCACGGAGTATTAGTATAGTTAGATATGTTATTTAGGTTACCTTGAGAGATTAGTTGGTTAGTTCATAGTGCCCAGTGTAGATGAGCATAGCTCATCACTTAGCTCTCGCCTCCCATTTCTTGTTTTCGCGATTTTTGTTTCTTGTTTCATGTTCCACGTGTATGATCTTGTTTCTCGTTTCCTCGTTGTGATTTCCGCTTAGCCCAGTTTATCCCTGTTTGCCGATTGCCTGACCCTCTGCCTGTCTTGACTACGTCTTTGGATTACGATTTGGATTTATCTGCATGTCACTCTTCAATAAAGCTCTTAACAGCAATTGCTTCCGCCTCCTTTCCCGTTAAGTGACACATAGCAGGGTGCACCCCACGAAAACCATCTTACAAGAATGCCCAGAGTTTTATAGGACTAACTTTAACAGTTTCGAATGGGTAGGAAATGCAAAGGCACAAAATGCAGGCCTCAGTCAGCTACAAGTAAGCCCCATTGTGGCGATACCAACTGTGGTACCACCCTGGAGATTCATAAAACCATCTGTAGATACAAGATTACAACAAATATTAAAAGAGAATTCTAAAATAGCACCACAGGGGATAATAATTCAAAACTATATGGACCAATATCAGGATAAATTACTCATATATACAGATGGGTCAAAACAGCCTGAGACTGGCAGCACTGGTGCAGCTTTTTTCATTCCTCAATATGATGTAGCAGTCAAAAAAACAGCAACCGATCATTTATCAGTGTACAAAGTAGAACTATTGGCACTGCAGTGGTTGGAAAAAATCATCAGAACCCAGATGTCACTATAGCTCCTGACAGTCTATCTGCACTGTGAAATATACAAGCTAGGAAAACATCATGTAGATAAGACATTGTTTACAAAATATTTTATCTGCTTCTCATACTCCATGCTAGGGGGCTGAATGTTTCCTTCTTTTGTGTTCCTGCACATGTAGGGGTAGAAGGAAATGAAACTGTGGATGTACTGGCAAAAAGATTGATAAAACATGAAACAGTTGATATACAAATACCATTAATAAGAGCAGAGATCAAAACCATTATAAAGGGACACACGCATAAAATATGGTAGGAATACTGGGACATAGCTGACACTGGATGACAACTATATAATATACAAAAACAAGTAGGTATGAGTATGAGGCAGGACAGGAACACAAAGGAAGAGATTATAATTACACGTCTTAGAATAGGACATGCTGGCTTAAATCTAACGTTAAACAGAATAGGAAAACACCCCACTGGTCTCTGCACACACTGGGGATTTTTTTTTGTTTATTTATTTATTATTATTATGGTATTATTATTACTATTTTATTTTTGTATTTTTTTCCCTGCTAATCTGCTGCCCACACTCCGGATATTAAGTTAAACCATTTTGTTCAAACTTCAGCATGATCCATAGAGTAGCAGAAACTTATGGCAACTTATGAATACCATATGAAGGATTGATTTGACTAGTCACTTACAGTTGCAAAGACATGTCCTTGTGCAGGCATACCTTCGCGCAAACATTGCCCCATTGGCCTCTCTTGTTGTTGTTCTTTTATCATAGCTTCAATTTGTATACTTACTTTGGTTAGTGACTTAAAATGTTTTATTAGTAGGTGAAAGATTTCATTAACAGGGAATGATGATAGGTGAATATTAAGTTAGTATGCATGTACAAAATAAAACTGTCTATATGTATATTTGCCTGCTATGTATTTAAGCACTGCTTTTATAGCAATATAAAGAGAGAGAGAGAGAGAGAGAGAGAGAGAGAGAGAGAGAGAGAGAGACCCTGAATGTATCCATACTGAAAGAGCCATCCTGCTGCTAATGACAAATTTTACAACACATTAGCTAATTCATAGAACGCCTTTCTACCTTTTCAAGTTCATTATACATGTTTTCTTTTCAAGCATTGTCTGCAGAAATTTAAATAATTAATCTGAAGGTTAAGGTCGCTTTATATTTTTGCTTCTTCAGCATCAACAAGGTCTAAACAAAGACTAATCTCAAACAACATAACTGGCTGGATTTGATCAGAATAAAAGACAACGTGAAAAGGTGACTTAATTCCATCCATCCATCCATCCATCCATCTTCTACCGCTTACTCCTTTTCAGGGTCACGGGGGACCTGGAGCCTATCCCAGGAAGCATCGGGCACAAGGCGGGGTACATCCTGGACAGAGTGCCAGTCCATCGCAGTGCACTGACTTAATTCCCAAAGCTCTAAATGAAATTTCTCTGTGTTTTATTTGGCCTTTCTACACTTTCTACATGTTGAAAGAGATTTCCTCTTCCATGCTATAATGATGGCTGGAAGCTTCCAGCCATGATTACAGCATGGGAGAGGAAATCTCTTTCAACAGATGTGTGATGTACATCTAGACAATCTGATAACAGATTACACACTAAGAAATTTATGTTGAGAAAATTCAGCGTGTTCTTTGTTCCCAAATCACATTGGTTCCCAAATAACAATGGTTGACAAGGTTGACATTTCGGTAGTATATATTTTTTATTGTAATATTTTGAGATAGTGGATTTTTGATTTCCATGAGCTGTCAGTTAAGGATGCTAAGTATCAGTATTACTCAAACATCATAGATAAATATACGCATAAGCCAAAGTTACTTTTTTCTATGACTGATTCGGTCTTAAATCCCTCTTCTAAAGCTTATCCTGTACACTCTACCATAAGTGGTGAGGTCTTTCTTAGATATTTTCAAAATAAAATAGCAAACTACAGACATCTCAGATTGACATTAATCAGTTTACATGTTCTTCTTGCTTATCTGCATGGCATAAATTTGAGATTATTTCGATTTCCTGAGAAATCATTGCCATCTCAAGCCTACATTTTGTTCACTGGACCATGAATAATTTTGCAACTTTTTGATATACTAGAACCAAGTTTACTCTCTATTGTAAATAGATCACTCAGTCTGGGGACTTTTCCAGGCGACCTTAAACATGCTCTGATAGTTCCTTCTCTTAAGCAAACAAATCTTGATTCTGCTTTATTGAAAAGTATAAGCCAATTTCTAATTTACCTTTATTTCGAAAGTTGTTGAAAAAGTTCTTTTATGTCAACTTCATTCTTATCTTAACTTAAATTCTATCTATGAGAGGTTTCAGTCTGGCTTCAGAGCACTCCGTAGTACTGTGTCTGCTTTACTGAAGGTTCTCAATGTCTACCGGCAACCAAGCAATATGAACTGGCAGAGAGGACATCACAAAAAGGGCAAAGAGGAAGATTTAATCCTGATCCTTGACAAGTTTGCTGGAGGTGTGGACAGACTGGGCATAACAGACGTGATTGTCCTACCAATCCATTACAACAGTATCCTGGTGGTGAAGGGGATGGTGTAGTCCAGCCCTATCGACAGCCTCCACAAGGCCAAGTAAATCCATATCAAGTCCACTTCAAGAGTCCTAGGGCTGTCCAGAGAATCCTACAGGAAAGGGTCAGCTTCCACTTATAACAACTGATCAAGAACCTATGCTGCAGGTTATAATAGAGGGCAAAATCCCATGATGGTAGACACTGGAGCTATATAAGTTCAAATGATGCCTCTCATCTCCCCATGTCTGATAGATTTGCCAAGATGGTTGGATTCTTGGGACAAACACAGCTAATTCCTATGGCTGCTATAGTTTGTATGCAGATTAAAAATACAAATGTTAAAATATCAATTTTGTGTTAGATCAAACTCCTATTAGTTTGTTAGGGAGATATGCCCTATGTAAAATGGATCTTCAAATTTGTTGTGCTCCAGATGGAGTGTACATACACAGTAAGGGAACTAAATTTGGTACTTACAAAATGCCAAGTTAATGTATATTGGTTAGGAGAGTTAGAAAGAGATGTGGGGGGAAAAAAAACAGAAAAAGGTGAGTGGAAGGCCACAGAGCATCCTTTAATTGTACATTAAATAAATTATACATTAAGATTATAGTAAAGTATAGTATGCCCCTGGTGCATGAAAGGCAACCACATGACTGTGTAGAAAACTCAGTAGCTGCTACCAGACTTCGACCAGACTGGGGGTCCACACCTATTCCAGAAGCAGATGTTGACTACATTTTAGATGGATCATGTTGTAGAAATCACTTAGGTACTCATGTAGGGTACCCAGTATTAAAATTACAGAAGGAAGATTTTGTGACTGTGATTTCAGGGCATTGTAAACAACCATTGTCTACTCATTTAGCTGAATTAAAGGCTCTTACAGCAGCATGTCTATTAGCTAAGGATCAGACTAATAACAAATATACGGACTCATGGAGTGTTCTACCTGTTTGGAGCTGTTTGGAAGCAAAGAGGTTTTAGAAAAAGTGATGGAACGCTAATTCAGCATGTTGAACAAATAGTTTGATTGATTTCTGCCATGATGCATCCCAGGCAGCTAGCAGTTATTAAATGTCAGGCACACAAAAAGACAATGACTTTGTTATCAAAGATAATAATGTTGCAGACATGGAGGCCCAGACGGCCTCAGACTGACAAGTAGCAGTAATAGCACCAATGTTTCTTATTCAGCCTAAACCTACTGTGGATGACATTGTTCCCATTCAACATAAGCAAATGCTTATGAACAAACAGTAAGGCTATTGAAAGGTAACACTAGAGATGAAAGCTGCATATGGCATGATTGCACCCACTACATTTCTCACTGTACTCATTTCGGGTTTTGACCATGCCGAAAAGGGTGAAGTGATGAAGTGATACATTTTTGACCAGAGAGATAATTCTCGGATTTAGCATACCATCTCAGGTTAGTTCTGACAGTGGCTCAGTGTTTGTTCAGAAAACAATGAAAACAGTGTTGCAGCAACTGAGAATAAAGCAGAGACTGGGATGTGTTTATCACCCCAGTCACAGGGAATGGTGGACAGGGTGAATAGTACCCTTAAGGCTAAGCTTAACAATATTTGTGCTGACACTAAACTCAATTGGGTACATGCTCTACCTCTTGCACTAATAAACTAATGCATGCAGACTAACAGAAATATGCATCTAACACCGCATGATATGCTTACGGGTCGACCCCTGCTTGTTCTATATCTGAGAGGTTCTTATGAAGGACCACCGCTGAGGCAATTGCAAGTGGAACTAAGAGCATATGTGCAACAACTAACTGCCATATATGAAGCTATCTATTCACAGGAACAGAGCAGGGGACCGAGAAAGGAGACAAAAGTTCCTTGTCCAGTGGCTCCTGGAGAACAGGTGTACTTAAGGGTGTTCAGGAGAAAGTGGAACGAGCCTAGAAGGGAAGGGCCATACAAGGTGGTAAGAACAACTCCAACAGCAGTACAGGTGGAAGGTAGCACCACTTGGTATTATCTAAACCATTGTACTAGAGTACCCAAATTAAGACCTAAGAGACAGGAAGATCAAGGGGATGGAAGAGGAGGAAAGTCCAGCAGCTGACATATCAGAAGAAAGTCAGGAAGATGCGAGAGATGTTTTAGATTTGAGGATTTAAGTCCATATTAATTTGGATATCACCTAATGAAAACACAGAATGGATCAACTATATTTACTATAATCAGCAGATGTTCATTAGTTCATTAGGGGGTGGATGCTTGTGTTCTATTTGGGAACCAGTGTTGTACATTTATTCCTAACCGTACTACACCTGAAGGAACTTTTACTGGAGCTATGAACAAACTAAAGAACTTGAGACAGGAGGTCACCGAAAATGCAGGATGACATGTGTACACTTGGGATTGATTTGAGTCTTGTGTTTGGACAATGGGGTTCATGGCTGACAAAACTGGGAACAGTCCTGGCAATAGTCGTAATTGTTGTTGGACTATTGTTTTGTTGTGTTGTGCCTATACTGACATCCTTTCTGGTAAGAACCACTGTTAAACAAATGTCATGTGTGACTGGGACAATTGTGAAGAGCAATCTGTAAGAGGACAATGAACTGTTAAGATAACATTTTGACCTCACACCAGGTGGCCTCCTAAGCCAGATTGGATCCCAAAACAAAAGCAGGAAGAAACAGATTCCAGTTCCTCAAGTGAGCACGAAGAAGAAGTGGGGTGACCACAATACGCAAAGTATCGGGCAAAGGGACATTGCTAGGCATATTTTTTAGCCCCCCCCCCCCCCCCCCCCCAAAAAAAAAAATCAATACATCAGCCGATATTTTTTCTCTTTTTTTTCATCAATGGTTCGATTCCATTGTGGGAGTGATCCACACACAACACAGTTTACTGTTTAAAATATTGAACTTTGGTTTTCTTAATTATGCTGACCATTATCACAGTTACAGTATTTTCGCTACATAGCACAGCCATTTTACAAAGTGAACATTAATTTCTTTATTTTGATATAATTTAAGTAAGTCATATTAGATCAGTCTCTAGCACACATTATGAGACTGATAGACCTTGACCAAAAATAACTTTATTTCTATAGATTTTACACCCACTGTTACTCTAAAATATACATGACTAGAAAGATGTTTTGCTGGCTTTAAACAATTTTGGAGGGAGTATGCCCAGACCCCCCTAAAAGAGGCTTAGCCCCCTATTCATAAATCTCTATTGACATCCCTGATCTGGCTTTAATATAATTGTGAGAGAAATAGACTTTGTTACTACTATTAAGTTTGATTATATTCTGATTTGACATAATCACTGTTGTATTTGATTTCGATTGATGTGTTTTAAGTTAATGATTGATGTACTCTACTTAACTGCAACATATAGACATGAATAATTAATTGTGGTGAAGGGGTTGGTTTGATTTTAAAGAAATAGGTTAAAACCCCACCTAAGATGAGCACACTGTTCAGAATAGTATAAAAGGCCCATGTTATGTTCACTTTATTTGTCTGGAATAAAGCTTAAATTCTTTTGACATTCATAACCCCTCGTCTCTGGAAGTTTTTTTTTTACTTTGGTTGGAGAGATTTTCCACTATATTAGCACTTTTTCCAATCAAGCATCCCCACTGCCTCCGTGCTACAGGCTAAATATACTGTCAGGTAGCAAAGATGGCGGCAGTTGTGGCTTTTATTGAAGTTGGCAAACAAAAAACAAATCCAAAAAAAACCCCACTTGGCTTAAACATGGTCAAGGACAGGCAAGAGATGAGGTGATTCACAAATAGGATATAGTATACTGTAGGAGGCAAAGGCAAAAATCACAAAACCAGGAAAAAAGTCCAGACAAAAACCACAAAGCTGAGTAGATACTTCGCAAAGAGTGAATGTGCATATATATGCAGTGTGTTTATAGCTTATATGTAAGTGGTAATTGAGGCCATGATCAGACCAGATCAGCAACCTCGTGACTGTGAATTTGACATTAAAAGAGACGGTTGGGCCTTGTAGTCATTGGCAGCCATATTTGTAGGCTGCAGTTGTTCTAGGATATGGAGTTCAGCACTGATTCTGGCATTGACATGACACTGTCATCTAGATCTAGATTTATTTTTGCTATCTTCTAGGCTATTAAGACAGAGATATTTGCTGTTCTATAGTTAAGTGTCATGATCCAGTCAGAAGCCCATGCATTTTCCTGTGTTCCCTTCCCCATGTTTCCAGTGTTTTCTCTCCTCTGTGTGTGTGTGTGTGTGTGTGTGTGCCTGCCTGCCTGCCTGCTTGCCTGTCTGTCTGGATGTCTCTCTCTCTGGGTGTGGCACTCAACCACCCTCCCCCACCCCCCACCCTGGTTCTGCATGCTTCTACAATAAATCCTGTTAACCTTTTGCCTGTAACTTATATATTAGGAATTTGTGCTCCTGCTGACAATAGGCTAATATAAAAACGATGCCTGACAATACACTTGAAATAGATATTAATTTACCTGATGTGGTATGTGTAGTATATACAGTGAATGGTTCAAACCAGGCCCCGCCCACTTGTGTATATTCCTTTAACTGTGTGCATGGAATGATGCACGGAGCAATTCACTAAAGAGGTTGTGGGTGAAGATAGCTCTGTGTACGCGTATGTATGTTAACACATTAACAGATAAAGAGCACAATATGGTGTCAGAAGTATCACTGCTGCATGAGTGCAGAAAGCATTAAGGCAGATTAGCCGGGGCATGTGCTATAAGTTAACAAGTCAAATTGACAAAATGCAATTGCTGCATCCACCATCGCCGTTATCTTTGACGTGAAACTTGGCTGAAAACTGGCGTAAGTGGGAACAAAAATTCAGTTTGTATCTGACTGCCTCTGCACTAGTGGATAAGTCTGAGTCGAGAAAGAAAAACACTGCATAGGAGAAGAGGCTCTAGACAGTTATAACTCGCTTGAGATCGAGCATGCAAATCCACAAGACAAAAAATTAACAGAGGTATTCGCAGCATTCTAGAAATACTGTACACTACGAAAAACTACTGTTTCTGAACGACATCAATCCTGGGCCCACACATTCTCCGAATATGCAGGCATTGACAAATTCATAACAGAGCTAAGAAACAAAGCACGCACATGTGAATTCGGAGACACGTAATACCTCATGATACGAGACAAAATTGTATTCAGTATAAATGACACAGGGCTTTATGAACAACTGCTGTCCATTTCTGATTTGACATTCGAGCTTAACACAGGAGCTGAAACGAATGTCCTTCCAAAGAAAATCATTGATCAGCTGCAGATCATTGTGGCTATGCAAAAAAACATACACAGTGCTTGTATCTTATGGTGGTGCCCGCATCAAACCAGAAGGTGTAGTTAAGCTACACATGCACATAAAACAACGGATATGATGTTTTTCGTGGCCACTGCATCAGACATAGATATAGGGAGACAGGCATGTGTACAGCTAGACCTCATAAGAAAAGTAGAGGCCCTCACACTGTCAGTACCCATGACAAAAACTGAACTCCTTAACTGCTATGCCTCTGTGTTTCAAGGTTTAGGCCAGTTTCCAGGATTGCATCATATTCACACTGACCCTAATGTTCCTCCTGTAATACATGGCTGCAGAAAAATTGCATATGCAATGAATGACAAACTCTGTGAAACACTGGATGATCTGGAGAAAAGGGATATAATAAGCAAAGTATACAAGCCTACTGCATGGGTCAGCAGTCTGCGTATCACAGAAAAGAAAAACGGCATGCTCAGAGTCTGCTTAGATCCCAGAGACTTAATCAAGGCTATACTTTAGCAACACTATGCAATACCGACCCTAGAGGACATATGAGGCAAACTAGCTGGAAAAAAGCTCTTCACAATTTTAGATGAAAAGGATGGCTATTGGCAGATTAAGATGCGGAGTCAGCTGACCTTTGCACTTTCAACATGTCATGGGGCAGGTACTGCTTTCATCGCATGCCTTTTGGCATCAAATCAGTGAGCAAGGTGTTCCAGTGTCTGAACTCAGAGAGTTTTGGGGACATGCAAGGTGTTTTCATGGTGGCGGATGACATTATCATGGAGATGCATCTACCAAAAAAGAGCATGATGCCATCCTAGAGAAAGTGATGAACGGAGCAGTAAGCCTCAATGTGAAATTCAACACAGACAAACTGCAATATATGGTCAACAAGGTGACTTACCTAGGCCACGTCATCACAGCAGTGGGAGTGAAACCTGATGAATCAAAGATGTCAGCCATCTTGCAGTTTCCTCCTCCCATCAACAGAAAGGCACTTCAGTGGCTACTGGGTATGACACGATATCTGTCACAATACATACCTAATGAGGCCACTCTCACAGCACCACTCAGACTGTTGCTAAAAAAAAGATACATCTTGGCAATGGCCCCCTGAACAGCAATCAGCACTCGAGTAGCTGAAAACAGCTATAACAACGGAACCTGTTCTGAGATATTTTGACCTCAATGAGCCTGCTGATGTACAGGCAGACGCCTCTGGGAGCCACATTTATGCAAAAACATCAACCCATAGCATATGCTTCAAGAGCACTATCAGTGGCTGAAAAGAATTATGCCCAGATAGAAAAAGAACTTCTGGCTATAGTGTTCGCTTAGAAGAAATTTCACAAATATATTTATGGTGTCCCTATCAGAGTACAATCACTGCATAGATGACTTTCTCTTCACCCAAGTCAAAGCTCTCTGCTCTGGAGAATCACTTCATGACAGCATCATGCATGAACCAACAAGCCACACAGTCAGATCCAGAACTTCAGCAGATAAAGCAGATAAAGCATGAGGACGGATGGCCTCACAAAAAGAAAAGTGTCCCACTAGCTGCTCAAGCATACTGGCCAGTCAGACAGACTATAAGCATAGAGGATGGTCTACTCTTGAAAGATGATTGTATTATTATCCCGCACGCACTGCGACCAGAAGTGCTAAAACGACTTAATGTTGCACATCAGGGTATACAGAGATCCCTGGCTCATGCCAGAGGTAGTTTCTACTGGCCAGGTCTCAGCAATGCCATACACATAATGATTGGATCCTGTGGTCCCTGTCAAACGAGAGCTCCTGAGAATCTCAGCCACTCACATCCAGTTCCAGAGGTACCATGGCAGAAAATAGTATCAGACATTTTTGACTTTCAAGGACGACCATTTCTGATGATAGTGGATTATTCCTCCAAATACCCAGATGTCCTACAGCTGCCAGACAAAACCAGGTTATCTGATAGCTAAATTCAAGGCAGTGTTTGTGAGACAAGGTGTACCTGAGATCCTGATTGCAGATCATGAACCTTTTACCAGTACTGAAATCGATTTGTGAATGACTGGGGCTTCATTATCAAACATTCCATCCCAAACTAGGCTCAATCAAATGGCATGGCAGAGCTAGCCATAAAGACTGTTAAAGCTATTTTGAAAGCTGCTGCTCAGTCTGGCACTGACCCACACCTTACTCTTTTGACTCTCTGCAACACTCCTGTCACTGGTCTCACATACTCACCTGCGCAGATCCTTATGGGTCATGTTCTGCCATCCAACTTACCAGCGAGTATAGGATATAAAGTGTAATCAATGTGTGTAACTACAAAGTTTACTAATGTTTAGATATGTGCATCAGGTATAATCTGGTATGGATACCCAACAGTTAAGACTTACTTGTGGGAAGCATTATCTAAATTCATAGTACACTTGTTGATCAAGTTATAAGTGTGTATTGAGTTAGAAGAATTATGTGTCTTACTAAACAGTAGGCCTAATTATTTTCTGTGTCAATCTGTACCTCTGCACAGCAAGCATAATCTAAAACTATAAAACACTTCTAACAAGTGGTATTCGAAATGTGTACATAAAGTGTTTTGTGTTTGTCTAAAGCAGCTTCACTCTATGGCAATAAATTAAGAACCTTGTGTTTGTCTAAAGCAGCTTCACTTTGTGGCAATAAAAGAGCAATTAGGCACATACCAGAAACTGAGTTTCTAAACAAAGCCATCTAAGCTTGCAAATCAGTGTCAAAAGAAGAGATAATAATTCCAGGAGGAAAGTACCAAGATGAGGCTATAGGGTGAACTATGTGAAACAGTAAAAAACCCTGGTCTGGTAAAACTTTTAAAGAACATACAACTGACTACGCATGTGCAACAAATATAAGGTATCATATGGATGTGAATAATTAGTTAAGGCAATGGAGATTGGTCTGTTTCTAGAACGAAAAGGAGAATGCCCCGCCTAGGGATAATTTTTCTGCTTCAGAGAGGTATATATAGAGGTATATGTTTGTGTATGTATAATTCGGCCCCCCTGCAGACTGTCTCTTACTTTTTGACATCTACAAACCCTCTGTCTGCGAAGTTTTTTGACTTAGACTGGAAAGATTGATTTTCCTCAACACGAGCAAAACTGTCCTGCAAACTGTCCTGCAACAAATGTATGTCCAAACAGCACTGCAGCATCGTCAATAACAACAAAAAAGATGGTATGGCTGTTATGCTGCCAGCTCTTCAGTGTGGACAGAGAATATACATGAGGATCAAAAACACAATACTGTGTATACTGTGGTGACCTTCACAAAGCCCTGACTTGAATCCCATACAAAATTGGTGGACCGAACTGAGAAAGTGTGTCCCAGTAAGGAGGTCCACAAACTTAACTAAGTTACACCAGTTCTGTCAGGAGGAATGGGAAAATATCCAGCAAAGTGTTGTGACAAGCTTGTGAAGGCTACCCCAAGCATTTGATTCAAGTTAAGCAATTAAAACGAAGTGGCGCCAAATAATAACAAAGTGTATGAAAAATGTTGACCCACTGAAAATCTGTTACAGTAAATAAAAGCTAAAATATGTTTCTATTATTGTGAAATGACCTCTTATGGAAATAAAGTAGATACCCTAATTGATCCTAATTGATACATGAAATGTGTTGAGCTGTGAAAAATTTAATTTGAATGCCTTTAGCCTTTATGTATATACTATGTTGGCCTCAATTCTATAATCATATAATAGCATACTATTTTTTCTGGATAAGTAAAATACCGAGATAGTATGCGCATTACATGTTACAGGTGATATGCTTTCTTATTTTGGTGTGGGTAGGTGGAAGTGCAGCATTATTTGATCTGGCAGATATTTGTATATCACATGCCAAAATGCAAATCTCAGGAACTTTCTGTTAGGATGGATTTCAGTTTGAATCAATTTTATTTATATAGATATTGTTACCAAGCAATTTTACAGAAATACATATATACTGTAGATTTAGATTCATATTGAGCAAGCCAGAGAAGACAATGGCAAGAAAAAAACTCACCCATATGATATGAGGAAGAAACCATGAAAGGAACGAGACTCAAAAGGGAACCCATCCTCTTCTGGGTGACACCAGATAGTGAGATGATGAATCATAACCCTTCCACAATTGTATGTTCTCACATAATCTCACAAAAAATATTTAGCCTTTCCATATAGGGCCATCCTCAGCAAATTTTTACTTCATGTTACACACTGCATGTAGGGAAAATATGCAGATCGGCCGAGGTGAACCGGTCACTTTTTTGTACAATAGGTCTGCATCCTGAATTGTATTTTTTCTGAGGTGCATATTCAGAGTGAGCAGATCTTGATTTGTCCATATTCCCATCCTTTCTACTAGAGTGACTCTGCACAACTGTTCACTGACATCACTCATGTGCACCATGCCTCTCTCCATGTCAGGTGCTGCACTGATGAACTGCTGATAGTGAATGAGCACCATCTGTTGGTGCTCATTGAGGTCTGCACTTTCACTTTCTCACTACTTTCTAACCCAACTTTTTAGGAGTTGGGGTTTTTGTGTGTGTGTATATATATATATATATATATATATATATATATATATATATATATATATATATATATATATATATATATGTTCAAAATATTCCATCCATCCATCCTCTATACTGCTTAATCCTTTTCAGGGTCACGGGGGACCTGGAGCCTATCCCAGGGAGCATCGGGTACAAGGCGGGGTACACCCTGGACAGGGTGCCAATCCATCGCAGGGCACACAATCACATACACACTCACACACCCATTCATACTCTACAGACACTTTAGACATGCCAATTAACCTACCATGCATGTCTTTGGACTGGGGGAGGAAACCAGAGTACCTGGAGGAAACCCCCGCAGCACGGGGAAGACATCTAAACTCCACACACACAGAGTGGCAGGAACCGAACCCCCAACCCTGGCGGTGTGAGGCGAACGTGCTAACCACTAAGCCTCCGTGCGCCCATATTCCAAATATTCAGTATTATTTCCAAAAATAGTGGCCACTATTTCTAAGTACCAATTAAATTGTAAGCAAATTTGCTACATGACCATGTTTACTGCTTTGTACAAAAGGTGAGTTTCCTCATGCCTAATCTCTTTTATTGATATGTTCAGATGACAATCCGATGGATCTGATCTATAATGGATCATAAGGTTTTGCACAAACTTGAAAACTTGTGGAGTCTATGCAGGCTTGAGTGCACACTGTCCATCCATCCATTTTCCATACTCTTATCCTACACAGGGTCACCGGGGAGCCTGGAGCCTATCCCAGGGAACCCAAGGCACAAGGTAGGAGACACCTTGGATGAGGTGCCAACCTGTTGTATGGCACAATCGCAGACACATTCACACGCTATGGGCAATTTAGAAATGCCAATCAATTAGAAATCCCTGAAGCATGAGACAAAGACACTGTATGGATATTTTGAAGTCAATCTGATCAACGGTTCCATAGTTACAAACAATTTCAGGTTATTTCTGTTTTATAGTGCCACTATGTGGCAAAACTGCACCATGTTTTCTGGGCAACCATAGATTATCTTCAGACATAAGCATGCCAAATTTGGTGAATATATCTCATATCATTCAAGAGTTATAGCCATTTATGTAAAAGTGATCACACCTAATTCCTATGTTTTCGCATACTGTGACTATCTCAAGAGGAAAGTTTACATAGTGAGACTCCGTAGATTTGTTTGGCACTGGATTGGTCCTGATCGGACGAAAAACCTAGGACTAGTTCGCAAAAGTAGGTTTTACAAAAAAAAACAAAAAAACATAAAAAGTTAAAAAGTTATGGCCATTTTTCTAAACAGGCTCACTATAGCACCACCATCTGGCCGATCGGGCTGAAACGTTTTGACGATGTCGAGTGGAGCCCAGGTCAGAGCTAATGTGAGAAAGGCACAGAAGGTGAGTGTGGCGGCCCGCCTCCCCCCACGGAGTGCAAGGGGAACTGGCCGGTTACAGTCGCAGCCTGCTAATAGGCCTGGTCTGAGAATGGTCATGAAGGCCAAGCGTGGAGTTCATGCAACATTGAGTTCTCTTTTAAAGGGAACATCTGGGTTACGCATGTAACACTGTTCCCTGAGAAGGGAATGAGACGTCATTTGGGGGTATTTTTTTCCCCCATGTGGTTTAGATTGCTTTATGTTTTTTAAATTTGTTAGAATTATTCTTATGTGCTTTATTTGTTTTACCAATTTGTTTACCTCATTGAAGCATTTATTAAAAAAAAAAAAAAAAAAATAGACACTGTTGAAAATCCCTATGACACGCTAGACGTCATTGAAGCCCTGCCCACTGTTCACAGCTGTAGCTGGTTGTGACTCCAATTAGTGGCCTTGGAGAAGGGCTGTTTTAGTAGACTCAGTTTACTCTCTGTTCTTGGTTTGCTGCATAGGAATTATCATTTGGTGTTGTGGCTGTGTACAACTGTAAGTTATCTTAATTGGGATTGTTTGATATATTGTATGGTTTGTTATTCAATTTATTGTTGATTTATCTTTCTTTATCCATATCCCTTATGTATTTGTTTAGAAACCAGTCTGATGCAACTATGCAATGATTATGTACTGGCATTGCTGAAATAAAACTATCAAATGGATGTTGCCTCAAGGTGTTTTAACTGATGTTCCATTGTGATGCTCCCCCTGTGAAGCAGAAGTATTCTAAGAATCTTTTCCAGACACTTTAACAGTGCACTTTATTTTTTGCACTCTTCAGACTCCTCTATTTATTTGAGTATAAATAAGACTTTTGTTTTGTATGCAAGGAGGAATTTAAACTGACAATTGTTATAAATAAAACTTTGTTCAGCTCTGTGGTGTTGTTATTGTGTCAAAAATAGAAGTAAAACAATAAATAAATATCAGTTCTGCACATCGGTTATCCAGCACATAAACATGCAAATATCGGTAATAATAAAATCAATTTCGTCCAGTCTCTAGTTTCTAGGAACAACTTAATGATTAGATAATTTTTTTTTCTATTATATTCAGAGGCCAGAAAATGGCATTTCTACCTGTTTTGGGTGTGCTGCTCATATAAAAGTAGATGCTCAGGGCTTTAAGAATTTGCAGATTTTCATAAGTATTTCTATTTTTTATATATATATATATATATATATATAATCTCCTACTAGGTTTAAATGTTATAATTTTATTGTCAGTTGTATCTGGTGTTTTATCAACAAAGCTTTATTTGTGCTGTCCGTTTTATCACTGTGCCAATGTTATTGGGGTGAGATGTGAATTGTTTGCTCAGCAGGAAGCTCACACTCCTCCCCCTTCCCCATTACCCTGCTAATCAGCAGCTAAACACAGTCGCCATACTCTACAAACGCAAGTGTCCTGACTATCCTTATAACGGACTTGTAGCGATAAAATTATTCATTTGTTTATACTGATTGAAAATGTCTGATCATTTGATTTGAACAGCAGTGTACCATGTGAATGGCTTAAGTATAAGTTTTACATACCAGAGAAAACTGGTCATTTGATGTCAAAAACTGCATATAAACAAGAACTATTTCCTTTATGCATAAACAAATTCACATTGAAATGAAGAATAAAACAATAGATGTAACTGAGGCCTGGATTCTGGCCAAACAATATGGCCTTTATACATGAAACCACCACTGCTGTATGGAAGTATAATAGTGCCAAATGTCTTCAAGGCAAAATGGCATGTTGAATTACATAAATTGAATAAAAACATATCACAATAACAATATGTAAATTTTTCTGGCCAGCAATTTGACACAAATTGGAAAATTTCATTGGGTTTGCATATTTTAATTGAAAACTAAATTCCAGCATTCAAAATTCAATGCACACAATACACACCTTCCTAAAATACGGTTCCAAAATATTCAGTTGTTAAAATACCATCTTCATTATTCGTCAGATAATATTTCAACACATTATTTTTCAACCTCACAAATTCAGGCTGAAAAATTTCAGGTCTTAAAATTCGGGTCTTAAAATTTAAGATCACATCCGGGTCTCACAGGAAGAGCAATGGATTGCAGGCACTATTTTAACATGTTACTCTGGGCCCCAATTGATGGGATTGTGCTGACAAGCCACAAGAGAAAATGAGCCTAGCGGACTGGCTTGATGTTCGGTATTCGCAGATATGCGCAAATTATGGTACCTTCTCTAAAGTTATATATTGGTATACATGTTCCATCCATCCATCTTTTATACCACTTATCATTCACTTTAGGCTCACAGGGAGCCTATCCCAGGGAGGATCGGGCACTAGACGGGGTACACCTTGGACAGGGTACCACTCCAACACAGGGCACAATCACATTGGACATGCCAATCAGCCTACCTACCATGCATGTCTTTGGACTGAGGGAGGAAACCCCCACAGCACAGGGAGAACATGCAAACTCTGCACAAACACAGGGCCCCAGTGGGAATCGAACCCCCGCCCCTGGAGGCGAACATGAGGCAAACGTGCTAACCACTAAGCCACCGTGTGCCCTGGTATACATGTTTCTAACTTCAATAGCATTTGAATGACTTGGTCATAAAACCAACTGTAAAGTGTTCATCTAGGTGTCAGCTATAATGCACACCGTTATTTTATCAAAAATCTAAAAGTTGTGCATCATACCTGACACCTACAGGAACACTTTCCAGTTGGTTTTGTGACTGTATGTCATTCTCTTGAAATGCTATTGAGCTTTAAACTATGGTATATGTCCATACGGTATAAAACATCACAATGTTTAGATATGATTCGACAGTTTATTTAATTAAATTTAAAAAATCTAAAAGGTATGCATTATATCTGACATCTAGATGAACACTTTACAGTTGGTTTTATGACCAAGATATTCCCATCAAATCCTACTGAATTTAGAAACCTCTATACCAATGTCATATGTAAGTTTAGAGACGGTCCCTTAATTTGCGCATATCTGCGAATACCGAAGGTCCAACGTCAAGCCAACTTTATGCCAGTCCAAGTTCATCTTCTCTTGTGGCTTGTTTTGCAGAATCCCACAACTAGGGGCTGGCCCATAATTACAGTAGTATCAGCAATCCACTGCTCTTCCTGTGAGACCCGGATTTTAAGACCTGAATTTTTGCAGCCTGAGTTTGTGAAGTTGTGTTGAAATATTACCTGACGAATAATGAAGATGGTATTCTTATATTCTGGAAATTCTTAAAGCCCTTAGCATCTACTTTTATATGAGTAGCACACCCAAAACAGGTAGAAATGCCATTTTCTGGCCTCTGAATATAATAGAAAAAAAGTGGTTAGCACTTGACTTAACACAGAAAATGTATGCTAACATGAAATGTGTGTAGATATGAAAAAAATGTATGTAAACTTTTGGCCTCAACTGTAGCTAATAACTATTTAGGATTTCTTTCTAATTAATGGAACTGGCGAAGCCACAAACATTGAATCCTGTACAACAAACATGCTACTAGCTATTTCACATAATACACTCACCTTTCTTCAGAAAGAAAGTCGTTATCCTCTAGGCCAAGTGTTTTTGGAACTTGAAATTTTAGTTGGAAATTAAAATATGTTTAATCAATATTGATTTTTCAGTTTTGCTGAAATTCTGTTTATACTACTATGATACTAGTATGACTATGACTGTGGTGGCGCCTCTTGGTTACGGATCAGAAGATTGGTGGTTCAAGACCCAGCACTGCCAAGCTGCCACTGTTGGGTCCTTGAGCAAGGCCCTTAACCCTCTCTGCTCCAGGGGTGTTGTATCATTTCTGACCCCAGCTTCCTGATATGCTGGAGTATGCAAAGAAAAGAATTTCACTGTGTTGTAATGTATATGTGATCAAAAAAGACTCATTATTTGACTTAATTTCAATTAAACACATTCTTTTATTATATTCTTAATAGGTGTGGATTACCTTTTTGTCAGGAATGACTGCAATTTTAGATGTTTTTTTTCTGCTCATGGTGGTTGTAAAGAATGGTTAATTGAGTTACTGCATCCTTCCAGTCAACTTGAACCAGTCTGGCCATTCTCCTCCTCCTCTCTCACCAACAGTTACTTCCTGCAGGACTCAGTGGATAATTTTTTTTCTTGCACCATTCTGGTTTGAGATTGTTATGTGAGTGAAAATCTCAGGAGATCAGAAAAACTCAAATCAGCCTTTCTGGAACCAACAGCCATGCCACACTCAAGGTTACTAAGATTACATTTCCCCCTATTCTTTTTTTGAATGAGTGTTTGATGTGAATGTCACCTGCATGGTTTTATGAATTGCATTGACACATAATTGGCTGGTTGGATAATGGCATGAATGAGCAGGGGTACACGTGTTCGAAATAAAGTGGCCGATGAGTGTACAATAAATATGCGAAATCTATTAGTCATGACGAATTTATAATCTCATGGAAAAAACTAGCCAAACCATATGTCATTTTTTTCCGTTTATTTCTATCAAGCAGTTCCACTGCAAGGGCGCAGTAACACAAGCTTTGACTTACACTTATCAGGCTAGAAAATAAATGCTGCTACCTTAAACTGTCCCAATTTACCTGAATTCACCGTATATCTCTTTATATTTAGGGCATGTAGATCTTGGTCAAGTATGCGTAATGTTAGTTCCAGCAGTTGTTTAATTAACAATTGTTTAATCAGTATCAGCCTCACAGACTGCTGATCAGCCCATCTTTATACAGGAGTATTTTTTAAAATTGATTATTACATATTAAATAGAATGGTTGGTTAGATCGTTTTATTTGAGCATGATGATTTTAGGGATTTCCACCGAGACATTCAATGCAACAAACACATCTTCAAAGGCCGTATTAAACGGATTCATGCTGTGCTTCCAACAGTTATCACAAGATGGCAGTGTGTGCGCTATAATTATCACTGAGCGGTATTTTTGCTTCTTCAATTTGTTCGTATGCGGTCTTTTTAATCTATCGCAGTGTTTCTTGACAGTTAAATATTCTCAACAAGAGGTATTTTAAAACAATAAACAAGTTGAGTTTTAAGAGGAGGTGGAAAATTGTCAAATTGATCAGTAAATAGATGCAACGAAATGTTATTTAAACAAACAAACATTCAATTAATTAAATCAGACCATTCATGTCGACATACCTTTCTCAGGGACACAGATTTTTAACTAACAATAAAATGCCACTGGATGATGATCGTGTAGAAGCTTTTCAATGTAAAGTTTAACTTTCCGAACGCTTAAAAAGAGCTAGCTTATTGTCATTCGCTGATAAATGTTTTGTGCATGAGTTTAATCGAGACTATATTTATATATACAATATTATATTTTCTCGATTAGAATTTACCGTTGCGTGTGGACTGACTACAAACCCTTGTTCGAATAAAGTGAGCCTAAAGGATCAAGCAACCTATTAATATCCGTGCTTCATGTGTAACCAGTTAAATAATAATAAATAATAAATACATAAATAATTAAGAAAAGACCAGAATGATAAAAAAGACCAGCTTGGGGTGTATCTCTGTCTCTCTCTGCCCCTCTCTCTCGTTCACGGAACAGGGGGTGGGGTGGGGGCTCATATATATATATATATATATATATATATATATATATATATATATATATATATATATATATATATATATATATATATATATATACACCCCGTGCCTAAGCAGAGACATAAACTGCCAAAGCTTTATAGGCTGTTGGTTTATAAAATCACAATGAAGTTTATTGCTTCGAAAGATTAGCTGACGAGGAATATGAATTGTTAGTTGATCACACTGAAACAATCAACAACACAAAAACTAAAACCAAATACTAAGAGCAAAACACACATATATATATATATATATATATATATATATATATATATATATATATATATATATATATATATATATATATATAATGTGTATAAGTGAAAATGTATACTTGCATCTTGAACAGTTCAAATGATGTCTCTTACAGAATGCAGAGGCCTATATTCAAATCTCATCAGCTGATTTTCGGCAGCTGAGAACAAAAAGGTTTTAGTTTTGAAATGTTTGCATTTCCACTCGTACATGCTTATTTTTAATCCAACAACAAAGAGTTGTGAATTGCGTCTAAAGAAATTGCAAAAAAACAAATATTTAAAAAAACACAAGCAGTTCTACTTGATGTATGAGTGATGTTATTCTCCTTCACGTGCATTTATTTTCTAGCAAATATTTACACACAAAATTTTGTCTGTTTTTATCGCTGTTAAGTTTTTTTTTTTTAATGAAATACAACGTGCACATTATTTTAATGAAACCGCACTGGTAGTAATCAGGGCTCGTTATCTTCGCTGTCATCACATTTTCTTTATTTGTGTGATTTTGCCTGCTGGAGAAATCACATCCGGTAAGTGGCGTCGTATTCCTATAGCCCAAGCCGGCTTGCACGTGCCCCAGACTTTTTTTTAGCTTTATGAAATTTATGAAAACTCTAAATTTCACAACTCGTCTGTAATCGCATAATTCAGAATTGACATAATTCACAGAATTAACGCAAGACTCGCCGTCCCTGCATGATGGATCATTAGAGTGAGCTCATGTCATGATCGGCTTATTCCAGTTTGTAGTAAACTGCGTAAACAAGCAACTGTCATTAAAGTGAAAACACACATTTATTTCACAAAGGGCCTGTTTCAGTTCAATTCATTTGCACATTTGGTGTGATGTGAAATAGTTCAATTACAGATTTATGAAGCTACCAAACACAATTTATGGCCTGCTTCTATTAGCTAAGAATTAGCAGGAATATTAAACTTGCTAACTATAAATTAATTAACCATTATCCTGCTAGGTGTCTATAGCCCAGATTATTTATTATAGGCTAGTTCTTGATAGAGAAAGATAGTCATTAGTTAGCCTTGATTTGAACGGCCTCAGTGTATTACAATAAGGATATTTGTTCTGTTGATTAGTAGATTGGCACATTCATATTGGCTTTACGACATTAATGCACCAGCAGCATCTACACAAGAGATATTGTTGCTGCATAAAGTGAAACTGAACACAACCTGTTGATCTGATTACAGAGGGAAACGCAATACACAAGCATCCAGGGTGCACTCTCTGCCATGTATTATACAGAGAAATACATCAAACAACATTTGTATTTCTAGTGACACTGAGATATCCTCCATTTTGGCGATATGGTGTGATGTTAAATGGGAGTCTGCTTGGCGGGTAGGGGTGTATGCTGGGTTAATACATTTTTCATATTTAGCACTTTTCCCGGTACCTACTACGGCTAAATCAAGTGTTCAACGCTTACAGCTTTCATACAAGTAAAACCAGGCGCTGTGAGGTCATTTAACGCTGCAAATGTTCATTGAATGTTGTGATTTTAATGCAGATTTTGAGGCGCTCTGAATGTAGGTATTTCTTGCCTGTGATCTAACCGTGTTGCAGGTGTGTTATTATTTTACAATTTCAGCAGTCGTGCATTTGTTAACATGGCAAAACATACCAAAAAAAAAAAAGCATTAAATGAGTTTAATTTTAACAGAGAATTTAACAAAGTTTAACAGACAGGTTTGTGGTTTTGAAAACAGACAGTGGATACTACTAGTCCACATGAATACAAATGAATACTGTAAGAGTTTATTCAGCTTGACACAGGTTGAGTAGTAAAGCCTCGCGTGTGCAATGATCTCAGTTGCGCTTTCGTGTGTACTTTCTTCCTTCCCTGCTTTTTAGCCCATGGTGCAACTGATGAACTAACTTCTTTGTGTGTCTGTGTGTGTGTGTGTGTGTGTGTGTGTGTGTGTGTGTGTGTGAGAAGAGTGCGCTGTGCGATGCGGATAGACTTGAGACTCGGCGGTTGGACGGAGAGCTGATGGTAGTGTGGGCTCGTCTGTGTTCAGTAAGGCGTGGGGCGGGGGGCTGAGAGTACACAGTCACTCCCTTTTCCCTTTGAGTTCCCAGAGCACAGTCAAGTCGGGTTCCTTAGGGAAAGAGCTCTCTCTCTCTCTCTCACACACACACACACACACACACACATCACTTTTTGGAACCAGGGGGAGCGACCTAAGGATCCACCGCCACGAGGGTCCACCTCTTCTTCTTCTTCATTTCACCTGGCTCATTCATTTTATTTGAGCCTAAAATGAAGCATCGTCGAGGCTGAGAAAAAGAACACGAAAAATAAATTAAAAAGAAGAAGAAGTAGAAGAAGAATTCGACTTTGGATAATAACATTTCCGCAAAGGCTCTTATTGTGATCGTATTGTTTCTTGAAGTGACATTGAACTTTTTTTTTTGCACTCCCCGGGCTGCAGGGAGCTACTAGTCCACGTGTTTTGGATGTTGACAGCTCGCTCCTTTTCGTTTTATCTCTATTCATTTTCTATTTGCACAGAGGAAGCGATCGAGCCGAGCGCAGAGACACCTGCGCGCCCGTAGATCTCTAGTTGGCTTTTTCTGTTTTTATTTGTATCTTATTTTCTACGGATCAACAGAGAAAGAACAGAGGACTGTAAGATCGATAGGGGAAAGAAAAAGTCCGCGTTCATGTTTGGGATTCAGGAGAGCATCCAGAGGAGCGGGAGTACCATGAAGGAGGAGCCGATCGGAGGCATGAACGCGGTGCGCTCGTGGATGCAGGGAGCCGGCCTACTGGACGCCACCACTGCCGCGCAAAGGTAAGACAGGGAGCGCGAGGGACCAGGCAATGAGCGAGGCTTACCCCGTCTCCTACCTCAGCTTCGCAGGACCACACGAGGGTGCCTTGTTTGACAGCTTCACACTTGCTCCTGTAGTAGAGAATTAGGGCTAAAGGAAGATCGCGCCAAACCATGCGCTCATTTCGAGCTGTAAACATAAAAATGGGTCAACGTTTCAGCTTCATATTAGGCAATATGTAGATTACAATGCAAGCATTTTCCCGGGAACATTAAGTTGCACAACTATTTACTCCGTATTTATGTTGATATTTCAGCGACTATCCGAAATGCTTTTTTCCAAGCCTTTAAAATATAGGAAAAGTTTACATTTAAATGCTCCTGTACATTCTTCTCTTGAACCACGAGCATTTAACCTCTAATTTATTTAATATGATGCTAAATTCAAAACGTATAAACATAGCTGATTATAACGGTGTAGCTTCAACCAGAAGATAATTATTCATCAAAAATGGCAACTTTCGAGTAGTCAAAGTAAATGTTTAAGTAAGTATCTATTGGACATTTTGTAAAGCTTGTGGACAGCTGGATACAGAAGATAAACTTTATCCAAACAAAACGCATTAAAAGAATTTCATGAATTTATTTATTTATTGATTGCAAAATTGAACACAGTGTACATTATACAGAGCCATGTGTTCCAGGCTGTGTATGCCCTTATTCCTCTCTTTCTTTCATTCTTTCTCTTTACCCGTGTAGTGGTGTAGGTCTGGCCAGAGCTCACTTTGAGAAGCAGCCTCCCTCAAATCTTCGCAAATCCAACTTCTTCCACTTTGTGCTGGCTCTGTATGACAGACAGGGGCAGCCCGTGGAGATTGAGCGCACTTCTTTCGTTGGATTTGTCGAAAAAGAAAAGGCAAGTGCTATTTTCACCCCACACAAAATATATGGCCTGGCGCTTTTGCGAGTTTTCAAAAGAATCAATTAGCCTATTTAAAATTCTCCCCTTATTTATCTTCCCACATGTACAACATAAAGGTATAAACGATGTATATTTTGCGCCAGAATACTACCCAAACATTTTCGTCTTAAAAGAGTTAAAAGGGCAAGAACAGAGAGAGTCACAATTCGTAAATGAGAAACATGGATGAATTATACTGGGCTATATTACATGGCTGTAAAAGCGCCTTTTCTCCGGTTAGCACTATTATGTCGCCTTCTATTAAATTATTTATTCTGAAGGTTTATTCGCTAATATGCGACCTGACTCTGTTTGTCATCATTGATTTAGTATCCAAAATCAGATTTTTTAAAAAACAAAAGCTGCTTTCAAAACACCTTAATAGATCTTTGCAGATTTAACCGAGTTTCGGTGAATTAGGGGGTCATAGTGCAGTGTTTTTATCTTATTTTATTTTATTTAAAAATACTTTATCAGAAAACAATAATAAATACAACAGGTTATGCGTTGAATTGTGTTTCTTGTTTATTTAATTATGCTGTAATATGATTATGTATTGGCATTATTTAAAACGAAAATGAAATAAACTGCTGGTGCCTGCTTCTTATTTAATACATTCTCCAGTATCTGTGTGCCGGTTTGTTCTAATTGAGTAACTGAGTAATGCAGTTAAGTAACTGGCACCGCATAATTAACACCACGCTGTAATGTTGATTTAGTCAAATTCATATATTTTCTTGGCTGACAGTTAAAGCTGATTTAGATCAGCTCATGTGTTTTTGACTTGAAACTACATTTATTCACATGGGAACAGTCCTGTGTCCGGTTGCAGGAATGAGGAAATCGGCTGCTTTTGCTAATATATCCATCTATTTGTGTAGGAACCGACTGGTGAAAAGACCAACAATGGGATTCATTACAAACTGCAGCTTCTCTACAGTAACGGTAAGCATAAATATATAACATGTATATTATTATTATTATTATTATTATTATTATTATTATTATTATTATTAATAATAATAATAATAATAATAATAATAATAATTTGTTAAATTGTAGAAAGAAGGTTATAGTAAAATTTTCAAAATGTGGCTTTAGTGTAATTATTATTATTATTATTATTATTATTATTATTATTATTATTATTAGTTCCCCAACCTTAACCTGTATGTAGCCTATTTGTTGAACTATAATAATCAAATTAAGTACTAGATCAGTATCTCTGGCCATTATAAATGATAGATTACTTAACATCACCACATTAAACGCATGCAATCTTATATTTAGGCTTCAGAAGCAGCATCAGGATCCTATATATTTGCAGTTTATTAAATGTTCACATAAATGGCATGACTCGCACTGAATTAAAAACTTAATGACTGTGGTTTATATAAATGCATTTTTATAGCTTTTATATGGTCTGCTTACACTTTATATAATACTGTACATGTAAAGTCACCATTTTCTTTTTCCTTCATTTATGTTTTGTTTGTTGTAAGCACTTTGTTGTAAGTTTCAGGCCTACTTTAAAAAAATAAAAAAAATAAAACACAATTTAAGAACAAATCCATTCAACTAGGCAGAAATGTTTAAATTGACATAATCTACTGATATAATAGTAATTTGGGTATCTCAAAAAATAGTCCAGGCTCTGTAGAGGGTTTTAATCTTATCTATAATTGTACCTATAATTGTATCTATTATTAGTAGTGCATAAAAATCTGGCTTGTGTTTGTGTTTGATTTTGCTCAGTAGACCTCTTTCTTTTGTACACAGGTATAAGGACAGAACAAGACTTCTATGTACGATTGATTGACTCCATGACAAAACAGGTAAAGCATTACATTATTTCAGAGTAACTGTTAAAATTGATGCAAGGATTGAAAGATGAGTGTGTGTGTGTGTGTGTGTGTGTGTGTGTGTGTGTGTGTGTGTGTGTGTGTGTGTGTGTGTGTGTGTGTGTGTGTGTGTGTGCATGTGCGTGTGTGTGCCTGTGTGTCTGTGTTTGCACTGAAGTGAGTTTAGGGGTTGTGTTGTATAGTGTGCCTTAGGTGAATGTCGATCTAATCATGACTAAATATGACATCCTTTCTCTGGGAAAGCATTTAAAATGACTGATATTTTAAGGGTGTGTGTTCACACTAGGGCAAACATCTCTGACACATTCCCTTATTGTAATGTCCTGCTGAATCTTTACCTTACAGTCTGTGTCCAGGATGCTCCTACTTGCTCTCTTTTGTATCTGCTTGCATGTACTCAGGAATTGGATGTCTTTTTGTATGTTTTCTTAGTCACCATATATTTACTATAGAATGCTATTGACTAAGAGCAGACAGTCTTTGAATTGCACAAATAACGCCCTATCCCCTAAGATAAGGATCTCTGTGTGTGAAAGTGTGTGTCCTGCTGGAAATCAGAACAGCAAGAATAGTGAAGTCCTAAAGCGTTGACAGCTAAATGTCTTGTAAGATGTTACTACAGTGTATTTAGGCAAACATGTTACTCAGTTATTTTTCCATGGGATCTCTGCAAGATTCTCGGCAATACATTACCTGCCTTTTTTTTTATTAGTTTCCAGCTAATAAAATCTATTACAGATTCAAATGAATAAGTGTGAATTACCTTTGAAAAATAATTGATTTTTTTTGGTGATGTCTGCTTTTAACTTCACATTTAAAAAAGAATGACTTTAAATTGCAGAACTAATTTATGACAACTGTAATTTATTGAACCTGGTATGAATATAATATAAATTTACCTTTAAATACCTTTAAGCTTATAAATCGTCAATCTTCTATTTGCTATAACACTGATATATATATATATATATATACACACACACACACACACACACACACACACACACACACACACACACACACACACACAATTCTATTCATATAATAGTAAAGAAAAGTTATAGAATACTGGTTACATGACACAGCTTAATCTTGAACAATGCTCCAGCTGCAGGCTGCAGTAAGTTGTGGCTTCTGGAGATAAAGCAGGCATTTCTGTCACCTTGTGTGTGTGTTGGTGGTATTGGTGTAGTTGAAGTGTGTGAAGCTATCAGGTAATTAGCAGGTGCTGTTTAGTCCACCCAAAGAGCAACAGTCTGAACATTTAGCACATCATGTGCAGTCAATATGTGAGCGCTGTGTGTGTATGTGTGTGTGTGTGTGTGTGTGTGTGTGTGTGTGTGTGTGTGTGTCACAGCTGACAATGACCAACTGTCCTGCAGTTCATTGCCCCTTCATTTTGAACTTAGCTTTGTGACATATTTTCTTACCCAGACTTTAAAAAAAATTTTTTAAATTATTTTTATTACAAAGTAAATCATTACATATGTACATTATTTAACCATTCAAACTCCCAGGATCTGCCAGTGCATCCAAACTTGCATTCCTAACTCTATGTAACTACATACAGTTCCTATTAGTTTTACTGTAGGTATATGTATCAATTATAGTTGTTACTAAATAATATCAATTATGGTGAATAACTGAATAGTAACCAAGTGTTATAGGTGTTAAAGCTACCTGAAAAAAAATTGACTTTTTAGTTGATGTGCCTTATCATAACGTTCATGATTCATTAGTATCACCTACAAGTTAAAAGGGTTTTAAAAGTTTCCATAATCTAACATCAAAGTGCTATTTTGTCTGTCTCTAAACATCTGATTTAATATATATATATATATATATATATATATATATATATATATATATATATATATATATATATATATATATATATATATATATATATATATATATATATATATATATATATATATATATATATATATAATGACAAAATCACCACACACTTGCAGTCAAATAAAACATTTTATCTGTTAATATTAACAAATATGACTATTCCTCCATGACTGACTGTAGATTAGTGTGCACATCTGATCAGTCTGTTCACTTTGGAATGTCCACGCGACAATCCACTCAAATCCGTATTAATGAAAAAAGAAAGTCCAGCCACGGATATTTTCCAGCCTGATTGTCATGTTGCAAAAATGCAACACACATACAGATTCATATGCACTAAATTATACGTTTTTAGTTCTTTTGTTTAAGTTCTGCAAAGCTGATGACATTGTCCATATTGTGCTTGTCCGTGGTTAGATTGGCTGTGCGTGTATATTATTTGCAAGTGAGGCAGATTTATATGTAGGTGAAAAGCAGGCATTATGCTGGAGGAGTAAATACAGAGGCTGGAAGACTTGCCCAGTGCTTACTTCAGGGCGCCCCCTCAATAAAAAGCTATTTATCTCACCTCTGCTGTCCCACTTGAGCACATATTTCACTACGTTATTTATAGGCTGTTTCAGTGGACCACCGCAATACCTGTTAATGATGTGGTGGGTACTGAGAGAGAGAGGTAGAGAGAGAGAGATTGAGTAATTTGACATCCAAGTAGTCATGTTGGTATAATATAGTAGCCGTTCTCTCTCCGATTTGTGGAGTATCGAGTCTCTTGGGTTTTGTCAAAACAAGGAGACTTTCGCTACATTTCCCAGGATCTGTTTCTATAAGCTGAGTCTCACTTACAGATTTATATACAAAGGAAATATGAATCACAGCATGCTCTTTTACATTGATAAGGCCTTAGCCCATAATAGTGAGTAATTAAGTAAATTTACATTAAAGGAAAAAAAACAACAACTATTACCTACCACCAACCACTAAAATCACCCTTTTCACTGCCAAGATATAAGGGTAAAGGTTAGTAATATGTTGTAAACTTGTAAAATTGTTGCCAACAAAATAAATTACAACTTGAATGTTTATAGGCAACCTTTAGGTCAACCTGTATTCTGTATAATTCTGATCATACTCATCTATTCATTCTCATACTTTGGTTTGGTCACTATTTTAATGTATGTGTTATTTGTTCCTCCTCCATCACATAAAGAGCTGGAATTTGGCTTATGATAGACCTTGAATCTGTCTCTAAGCTCATTTCTCTGAGCTCTCCTCTAACCTCATTGTGGTAAGACTCAGGCGTTGCGATGTGTTTAAAACATCTCATTAAAAGCCCATAACTCGGTACAGACTGGCTACAGAACCAGTGGGCTCTTGCAGTCTGGCTTTTTCCCAGAAGCGCGCCGCTCTTACAGAGCAGGTTTATGGAGTTGTTCGACATGCACTTCTCATTAGCACTGGGTGAGAGCTGCCTCCTGAGAATCACTCACTGGCAATGGAGCGAGCGTGTGGACTGCATGTGGAAGAGTGACATGACGGAAGGAAAATAATGATAGTATGGCAACTTGGGCACAGCAAAGTATGATAAACCCATGTAAAGCTGATCTGTCTGACATACTGTTCCAGATCAAATACCTGCTCCCAAACACACTCTCAGCGAGCTGGTGGGAAAGAGGAGAGAAACAGAGTAGGGTGTCAGGATGACAAGCCATATTTGTGATCAATGCTTAAGTCTGAGACATATCTGCTAAAGACGGTGGAAAAGGGTCTCCCCATTTTCTTTCTCTCTGTGTCTCTCTCTGCTTCACAACAGCTGAGCCACAGAACAAAGGCGAATCACCCACACACATGCAGTCACACACTGCACCTGACATGTTTGCCAGTGACGCTAACAAAGAGGAAAATGTGTTTTCATGTATTTCTACTGAATTGTTTACATGCCTCAGATACATTTGTCACTTCAAGGCATCGGAGGCAGGCTGTGAATGAGACATGAAGCGAGGCTTGCACAAAATGAAATATGTATTAAAAGCTGTGTCAGGGCCTAATGAAAGCTTCACAGAAGCCTTGGCTACAAGCATGCATGTTTCATGCTTTCCCGGCTTTCCTTAAGGAGCTCTTTGTTCACACAGCTCTGGGCCGGAGCTTGTACACCCTAACTCCCCTGTTGCTCATGGATGTGTGTGTGTGTGTGTGTGTGTGTGTACGTGTTTTCTGAGCCCAGCCAGAGCTCCAAGTGAAAATGTGTATGGAGAAGAAAGTGCTCTCACTATACCGGAGTTTCCTCTAAACTTATTTTTCCTCTTTTCCACACATGGACCAGGCTCCACCTCGTGTTTCCTTTCATTAGTGATCTGAAGTGTGATGCCATTAGGTTCAGATACCAGAAATGGTTCAACAGAGTTACACAAATCTCCTGTTTGGACTCTGTGATGGTGTCAGACAGGACATGAAACCCCCTTGAGCTTGATCTGTAGCCACAATACTTAATATGTCTAAAATGCAATTATTCAGACATTCACATTTAAGAGTCTCCAACGAACTGGATAATTAAAGCTACTTCACTGCAAAATTCTGTGTGAAGGGGGTTGGTTTGCTGTTCCTTTAGTCTTTTGGGAAAAGTTTACAAGGGGTAAAATCATTTCAATAAAGGATTAAATAAATACACAGTTGACCTTGATGCAGCTAAGCATTAGCTTTTTTTCCCCAGGGTTGACTTATAGAGACTCAGCTTTTCAGTAAAGTGTTAGAGATTATGTATCACTTGAGAAGGTACACCTTCAGAAGGTTACACAGTCATGGCCTGAGCTAGACATGTGAGGAGAAATTGACAAACTATTTTTGGTGTTATTCCCATCACTATGCACTAGGTAGTGTTATGTTAGTCTGTAAGTCTGTTAGATGCATCTTGTGTGATAAATGGAAGACCTAGTGTATTAAATGAATGTGTGGCAGGGTAGAGGACGTGTCTGTATTTGTATGGCCTATGTTCTCTCACAGCCTCTGTGTCTCTGGGAGAGCCTGAGGGTCAGAGCTTCGGGCTCAGACAGTGATGTATGCTACCACACTTTTAGAGGACCTTGACCCTTATTTCCACAATGCAGAAACCAAACAAATGCATGCTCCTGATCAGCAATGTCCTCCAGCTGTAACGACTACATACTACATACATAGTACATGCTAAATACAAAGAAAATGATTTTTTGACTAATTGAAAATGGCTTGTGCAGCTGTGACAGGAACCGTTTATCATTAACAGCTGTTGATTGTGTGTGTGTGTGTGTGTGTGTGTGTGTGTGTGTGTGTGTGTGTGTGTGTGTGTGTGTGTGTGTTTGTATATATGTTTGGGCTATGGTAAGTGATTCATGGCTGTGAAGGACATGTTGTGTGGAAATGGAAGGGTGGAAACAAAGCTGAGGTTTTTTGGATGAAGTGTTGACTTGGCCAGATGGCTTGCTATGCTGCAGTCTGGCAGCCCAACTGCTCACCACTACACACAGACACACAGGCACACACACGCACATGCACGCACACACACATAAACACACACACACACACACACACACACACACACACACACACACACACACACACACACACACACAAATACACAAGCAGATACACATCCATACTCTTTCACTCAACAATTTCATTCTAGGTGAAATTAGACAAATTCGAGCAACAATCTGTCTCTCTCTCTCTCTCTCTCTCTCTCTCTCTCTCTCTCTCTCTCTCACACTCACACACACACACACACACACACACACACACACACACACACACACACACACACACACACACACACACACACACACACAAGCAAGCAGGGTGTGCTGTTCCAACATTTTGGGGCTGAAACATCTTCCATGTTTACACTTCAATATTATCTAATAATGTTTCATTTTTTTCTGTTGGGTTGAAATCTTGGCCAGATGCCTCTGTTGGGTGCCCTCTATTCAAGTATGCAAGTTGCCTTTCATAGCCTTATTTTGATTAGTCTTAACAGGAAGGCATGATATAATGATAACATTGCTAGTAGTTTGTATCTCAAATACATTATTGTGGAAATGAACTCGATTAATTCTTACTATTAAGCAATGTATTCAACTGTACACAGGGAGGAGAGCGGATGCTATCACCACTTTGCAAAAATGACAAAAGTAATTCCAATTGTTAAACTGCCATCCCTTTATCATAAGCTTTTGATCAATACAATTATTTTACCTAGGTGTCTGTTTTAATGTATGGATAGATTAGTTATGGAAGCATTTTGAGTCTTTAATGCCAAAACTAAAATTTAGAATCTGGGAAGAGAGGATTTTATAGAAATGTGTGTTTTTCTGCTGTACTGCAGCAGAGTGTATAACAGTTTTCACCTTCAGAAAAGGCAAATAAAATACTACAACTACACCTATTAAAACAAGCACAATAACCAATAAGCACAATAATTTTTACTACCTTAAAATATAAATGTCACATAATTACATTAGAAGTCTAAATATAATAAGTAAATCACCTCCCAGTTAACCCTTTCCTTAAACACACCTTTTCCCCGATTAAAAAAAAGTGTTTGTGATATATACACAAATTCATATTCATTAAAAGTTTAAAATGTTTTATACTCAAAATGAAATTTTAAGACAGATGCTTAGCATGAGTCGACATCATTTCAGCCTGCTGCGTGCTGAAGCAATTTTCCACAGCCGTGGTAAAGTGGGCATTAATTGGCCCACTGAGAACCTGGCAAGGCCAGAAATGGACCTCCCTCTACACTGTTCCAAAACTCAGGCCTTCCCACAATGCACTGTGCCACTGTGATGGATTGATTAGTTATAATAAAGGGAGGCCTCTGTAATTCGGTGCACATAGCATGTAGAACATCATGTCCAAAGTCAGGGACGCTGGAATGCTCCAGTTCATTCCCATGACACATGCGGTCATTTGGTGAAAGCTTTCTGCCAGATGGAATAAGTTTCACATTAAGCTTAATCGAAGAGTGTGTGGGTGTGTGAGAGAGAAAGAGTGTGGAGATATGTGGTTTTGTGCTCAGTGTGATGTTTCATGTAATGTTTTGTTTCAGGGAAATTGTGCCAATATAAGTGCAATTGTTCCCATTGTTCAGTCTCTTAACTTCAGACATTAGTCATAACCTTTCTACATATTTACAAGCACTGTATCCATACGAAAGCGGGAAAAGTGACTTGTCTGCATTGACTGAACAATGTTTTCTTTCACTCTCCACAGCCTATTATTTATGAAGGTCAAGACAAGAATCCGGAGATGTGCCGAGTGCTGTTGACACATGAGATCATGTGCAGGTAAGACACCATCATGCACACACCTCTCTCTCTCTCTCTCTCTCTCTCTTACATTCACTATTACACACCTTAAACCTGTGTGCTCACTCTTGGTTCATAGCTGGACATTGAGCTCTGCTGATTTGAACACTTGGCATGCCACAAATCTCTGAATTGATCCCTTAATGTTAATCTCTAATGCTGAGGCTGGGTTTCCCTCTTAGCATTAGCTAATTCACAGAAATAATCCAGCATAACATTACTCTTGAATCTTTTTCTGTCCACTGCTTTTCTAACAAATTGGCGAGTACCATGAACATTAGTCAACATATTTCCCTTTACTAATAAAAGAACAGAAAACCCTGTTTACTCTAACGTCACTTATAATGAAAATGTAAGAGCAGTTCTTGGAGCATTTTTTGTAAATACAAAACAGAAAAAGGTATTTGAAAATTAAGTACTATCCAATTATTTTTTTTTTCCTTTCAGAGATGGGACAATATTTATAGCGAAAATAAATATATTCGAGTGGGTCTGAGTGCGCATGGATTTCGCAAAAGCTATAAGAGAAAAAACATGGATTGAAAGCTTGTTAGTTATGCTTACACTATAAATGTGAAGGGCAGAGATTGATTTAAAAATGCTGGAGGTTTTGCAGGTTCTCTTTATTTATCTATCTATCTATCTATTTATTTATATATTTATTTATTTATTTATTTATTTATTCAAAAAGCTCAGTAATTCTACAGCATTTTATTTTTGAGTTTATTTATCCATTTGGGCCTAAAAGCGGAATCTGCTTTCCTGAGAGAGATTACTGGCCTGCATATTTTACTTTCATCTATGCTGTCATACAGACATATTCTAGTCATTTATCACTGTCTGAAACAGGCCCAGATAAGGTCACAGCAGCCTTCTTATCAGGAAGATATTGCCCCTCTACCCAAACAGAGTTTAAAATTTCCTTCTTCAAAACAAATACAGCTCTATCTATGAAGTTGTTAAAATGCCAGACAGAGCTTCTAATCTCAGAGGCTGTGATTTCAACATGTCCGTGATGGCATGCCATTTTAAACCGCCGTTTTAAATACACCTGAGAAAGTACATTTTGCGTGCCTGATCTGGGATGGGGAACGAGTTGAGGAGGGATGAGAAATGAAGGGAGGATGCACCTTAATACAGGCAAGTTTATATATGCCGTGTTTGTGGATATCTCTCTCTCTCTATTTCCGTCTCTATCCAGGTCATCCACATTCTGCTCTGGGAGGGGAGAAAGGCAGAGAAAGGTGTGCACCTTTAATTAAAATCAAAAGATGAATTCGTTGCACTTAAAACTGGGTTGTAGAGAAAGGCTCTCAATTATTTTTGGCTGCAGTAGGGAGCATTTGCACAGTTTTTCTCCTAAAAATATCCTACTCATGCTTGGTTAATTAGGACAAGGAAAAACTCATTACTCAATGAGAATCTTCATGTTATTCCACTGTTAATGAATGCAGGTTATTTGAGTTTTGACAGTGAAGTATGTGAGGGAGCAGGAGTCCTCTATCTACTTTCCCTCTTACTCTCGCTGATGTTTTCTCTTGTTCTCTCTCTCTCAACTTCTAACTTAAATACCTTTACTGGCATGAACTGAACAAACAGCTGTTATAAAAGTATTAAGAAGGATAAAGGAAACAAAAGGTAATAAAAGTAAAATAATGAAAATATGCACATATACAGTATATATATATATATATATATATATATATATATATATATATATATATATATATACACACACACACACACACACACACACACACACACACACACATATATATATATATATATATATATATATATATATATATATATATATATATATATATATATATATATATAAGGTGAGATAATGAAACAAAAAAAACAATTGATTATAGTATGATGACTATATACATATTTTGCTGACAATTTGGTATTTCTCCTAAACATATGTGCAATATGTACTTATTTTCTGTCATTATTGTGCAATGGGATGTCTACTTTTAATGTTTCAGTGTAAAAGCTCATTTCTGAAGCTTTTGTATTTGGCACAGGACAAATAAAGTTCTGTTCGGTTTCTATCTGTCCTGAAGTGAAGTTGTCCACTTCAGTACAGTTTTCTACTGTTTTATATGGCACCCTTTCAATCTCTTAGCACTTAGTCTGTATATTGTTAAGGTGTGTCATTCTATGGGTTCTTTACTTTAGTCATGTCCTATTTTAAAGATCGTAGTTAATTAATGGGAGGAAATTTAATTTGTCCAATTATTTAGATATTCTTTTTTGGAGTCACTTTACGTTGTGGTTTTGATTGACTGTAAGGGGTTGTGCTTTGAAAATGACACGTTTGTTTCATTTCTGGGTTTAAATAGGTATTGATGTAGGCTCTGTGATCGTAGCATTGTGGGTAAGATAGTAATAAGTGGGGGTGAAATTTCACAGAATTTTTCAGTATGAGGAGAGCAGCTCTGCAAAAATTGGGGTGAAATTCGTCTCTAGGGATTGTGTTCCAAAATGATTATCTTAGGTGGATTATGCAGCTCCACACCTTGCTACCATATAAAAAGCATGAGTTTAATTACACTGTGGAAATTTTATAGCCAGAATTTATTTGATGGTTTAAAAGTATTAAGTGATAGTGTACTTTTTTTCTTTGTCTGCTAACTCTTGTTTTTTTTTTCCCCAAACTCCTTAAATTAAGTGTAATATTTACAAAGACTAATATTTCCATGCACTTAATTCAAACACACACTGCGCTCTCCTTGATTAGTTACCTTCTGGGCTATGTGACCCTATTGGAACAGGTACAAGCCTGTAAGGTCCAGCAAGCACAAAGACCTCCTCATTTGTCTCTATTGGGTCTCAATCTGAGTCTCTTATAATAAGCCAAAAAAGAAGACATAAAATGTATAATCCTCTGTTTCCTCTCTCTCTCTCTCTCTCTCTCTCTCTCTCTCTCTCCGTCTGTTACTGAGCTCCTCTGCTGAGCCTGCACTGCAATAGAGGCACAATTACCAGTCTGTGATTAGGCTGTTCTTCATTAATCAGGGCTGTTAATTGCCACACAGGTTTGCCATTAGCCATATGGCATGGTACACACGGGACAGAGGCTCGATGCCTTTCCCCATCCAACACCACTGACAGGCAAAACAAGAAACAATTGCTCAAAAGCAACAGTGCGGTCTTTATGACAGAGCTCCAGCTTCTCAAACAGACTGATTCATGAGGGTGCATTTTGGTCACGTTTTGCAGCTTTTTGGTTTGGACTGCTACCCAATCAGAGAGGCGATCCATAGTTGCAAGTAACAGATCTGAGTGCATGTCTTGAAATGGTTCGGTCCCAATGCCATCATCGAGGGCCACATCCTGGTAATTATGTGCTGCAATTTGGATTTAACTTCTTTAAATGCGGTGGCAGGAGGAAACACTCAAGATTAAAGATATGGTGTGGAGGGTCCACTGGGACGGAGCAGAGAAGAAAAAAGCCCCAAACAAAGCTGCAGCATTGCCTGGACTAATTAGCATATTTTTGTGTGTGTGTGTGGGGGGGCTGAATGTGGGGTGGAGGGGGTGCTGATTATGCCCTCCCATGGGCGCTGGCTGATGATTGGATTATTGGGATATAGAAAGTCACATCATTTGGTACCCCTCTCTCCTCCCTCCTCCACTCCTCTCCCAGCATGCTTTTCTCTGGCAATCCACGGGGACCTGAGTGTGACCCACTTCTGAAAGAACAGCACTAAAGACATGAGTACACTCAGAAGGGAGGAGGGGGAAGCAAGAGAGAAGGATGTGGCAGGAGGAAAAGAGAAGGCAAGGGAACATGAGACTAAGAAAAAGTGAAAAACAAAACAAAGTGCCACTTGGTCAAACTTGAGCCATCTACTCATATTCATAAATGCCCAAAGAGCCTGACTGATCCTGAATCATGACTAGAGCACACCCTCGTGGCCTCCGTGTCTCTTCTCTGCTGTCCCTGAGCCTCTCCACTGACTCACTAATGCATGTCTACTTGAGATGGCCCTGATTGCCAGTGTGTGTAAATGAGGGAGATTCAGGGGGTCTGAGAAATGAGTCGAGGTCAAGCCGGGACTGCGTTATCGCACTCATCAGGCCTGTAGCCCCTCAATCACAAAGCTGCTGCTATCACATGACTCCTTTCTCTCCAGCCCCCTCTGCCATCTGTGCAGGGAAACGTGAGCCCAGTGCTCCACCTGCTGCACCAGAACAACCCCCACCTACAGCGAACACAGAGCCCCGACCTTCCTCATCTCTCCTCCTCCTTCTCCTTTTCTCATCTCTCATCTCACTCTCATCAGCTTCCTCATTGTTGTTGAATTTGCAAAAAAAGCCAACATTTTCAGTCCTGTTGAGAATTGAAATGAAGTGTGTCTAGTCTTTACTGTGTAATACTATATATATATATATATATATATATATATATATATATATATATGTATGTATGTGTGTGTGTGTGTGTGTGTGTGTAAAATACCATATACCATATGAAAATGTCATATCACAATATTTTTGTGTACATTTTCAGAACACATTATATAAATAACAATATTTAGACATGCCAATAAAGTTCAGTGATGCAGTAACTAATATTATAATGCATTTTTCTTCTGTAACATATTTTCAAGCAAAACCGTGTTTTAGATAATGGTAAAATAATGTTGAAATTAGATCATGTTAAAAAGCAGGTGGAAGTCATTGCAATTTGATGGAACAAAATGTTTAAATGGTAAAAAATGTTTAGTGTGATTGATACCACACACAATGCATCCAGGCACTAGGCCAATTACAATTATTTTATCTTATGAGGCTTATCTGAAACCATCAGGGCTAATTGTTATGATCCCACAATTATGGTTTTCTTTAAGGGGATGTAGTCAGTGAACACAAAACTTATTCTCAGTTAGTTTCTTGCTGCAATTAAATGCCTGCACCATCATATTTTATATAATGAGTCTTTATCGGTCAGATATACATTAGAGGGCAGTGAAATTCTTTTCTTCACATACCCCAGCCTGTCAGGGGGCTGGGTCATAGCGCAGGGTCAGCCATGATACAGCGCCCCTGGAGCAGAGAGGGTTAAGGGCCTTGCTCAAGGGCCCAACAGTGGCAGCTTAGTAGTGCAGGGGCTTGAACACCTGACTTTCTGATCAGTAACTCAGAGCCTTATCTGCTAAGCCACCACTGCCCCTGTAATGCTTTTAAATACTTTTTTGCTATTGTAAGTGTTTCTTGTCCAACAACCTGTGTATTTGAAATGGACTTTTATTTAAAATAAAATATAAGTTATTATTTGTGCCGTCTTTTATTTGCAACTTTTTTATCTAAAAAGCAAGATGTACTTGTCCATTATGTTCTTTGTTACATTACTTTACACTACTGGGCAAAAAAAACAAAACAATAAAAAAATATTGGCCAAGCAGAAAATGGCAAAATATTAAGCTTTTAATGGTCTTAACAATAAATCATTGGTCAGAAAATTAGCAAGATTTTAACAGATAGATAAAATAGTATAGGTTAGCTTTTCCTTTTTATGTTTAAGCCTTGTGGGTAAACCTGTGTGCAGCTTTTTATTGTATTGTATTGTATTGTATTTATTTATTTTACTTTATTTTAATTTTGTACACCCAGACAGGTGTTAGTTAGTGTTAATTTTACATCAAACATTTGAATCATTATCATGATTTTACCTTTGTGTACAAGAACACTAGTCTATATAAGTGAATTTCCCTGTTTCCAGCTTTTTCCCCACACTGCAGCAAAAGTAAATGATCAAACGGTGGCACAGGAGGTCTTTTTTTATTTTATTTTTTAAAATTTGTTTAATTCTTGCCAATTTTCTGACTGATGATTTTTTTTATTTTTTTCGAGACCATTAAAAGCTTAATATGTTGCCATTTTGGCTCATTTATTTTGCCCAGGAGTGTATACTAAAGTCAGTTGCAGTGATGCATGAAGTCAATAGAACATACAATACAATTTTTAATCACTTAAGTCAGAACCTGTGAAATCTCAGAAAAGACTGACCTACTGAACTGTAATGTAATTTAGTACAGTATCAATGTTTGATTTTTGATAGTATATTTGATTTTTGATGATAGTCCCATCATCCAGTTCTAATAGCTAACTCTTGGTTGTTACTACTTCAATCACAGATTCATTATTAGCAGTAATTATGTGTGTGTGTGTGAGAGAGGAAAGAGAGGGAGAGAGAGAGAGAGAGAGAGAGAGAGAGTTGTGCTGAAGGGGATTTTTACCCTGTAATTGCTACCTCTAACTGCTTCAGGTCAACTCAAACATATGTACAAGAGCATCTGTGTTAACTCTCTCTTTCTTTTCTCTTTCTCCCACTCCCACACACTCCCACTTATCCTGCTGTTCGCTGTGTGTGTTTCTGTGTAGCCGCTGCTGTGACAAGAAGAGCTGTGGCAACCGTAACGAGACGCCCTCTGATCCCGTCATCATAGACAGGTAAGAGGTGGATTAACACTCTTTGGCTGTGCTGTGTGTGTGTGTGTGTGTGTGTGTGTGTGTGTGTGTGTGTGTGTGTGTGTGTGTGTGTGTGTGTGTTCCAGAGAGAGAGAGAGAGAGTGAGAGAGAGAGAGAGAGAGAGAGAGAGAGAGAGAGAGAGAGAGAGAGAGAGAGAGAGAATATGGGCGTGTGTTTTGGATGCTCTAAGATAAAAGCTCCATCTGCCTATGGAGGTGATGAGCTGATGACCTCTTTGGTGGATCTCCACTTCAGAAAAGAATTGAAAAGCACTGAACTATCTGTCATGTTTATTTCAATGAACCATTATTACAGTTTATGAGCAAGAGAGACACTCACTCCAGCACTTACACACCCACAATCATTAGTAGTGTAGTGTAGTGTGAGAGCTCCATGGCTTTTTACAGAAAACATCCGTCCAATCAAGGCCTGCAGTTCAAAGCACTCAGCATCACTTGTGAAGACCAAAACAGCCTTGTTTGATTTGTGTGAGGGGAAGAAGCATTTGTTTACAGAAAAGATGCTACACAAACGAAACCAGTAGCAGGAACATGTTAAGCTTGTGCTGTAGGCCACTGGGTTCAGTGGTGTGTATCTCCTATTCATATTCTTCTTAACCCACTCAGCCCTATATTAAGGCCTTGAAACCTGTGTGTAAATCGAAGACAGACAATGTCATCAACCAGACTGAGCTCTTCCATCAGTCAGAAGACACTCAGCTTCACTCTTGGTAAGATTCCCTTACCATAGATGATCAACTATATACCTGTTTTTTTTTTTACATTTCTGAAAAATACACTCTATGTATTTTATGAGCCAAAGTACTCGAAACCAGTTTTAAATCACTGCTTTGTACATCACCAACAAAAATGGTGGATGAAAACTGATCTATATATAAAAAAGGCAGAGTGAGATATACACCAGGCAGGATGAGGAATAATTTTGGGGAAATATATATGGTTGTGTGATAGTGGAAGGAAATGATCCACATTGACAATTTGCTGTTATTGCAAAAACCTTTTTCACAGCACACAAATGCCAATGCTCTAAAACAATGTGGCATTTCTGATCTGCCCAGAAATTGCTCAACACAAGAGGATGATGTTCACTTTTGAATTCCATTACAGACAAAATTCTTTTACAAATACCTATAGGGTTTTTTTTTTTTTTTTTTTTTTTTAAGTTTGTGGAGTAAAGGAAAGTCTGTAGTGGAGGAGAGTTTAGAGTTGAAGCCGAGGGCAGATGTCTACACAAGAGTTTGTCATTTGTGTCCGTGTGTTTGCGTGTTAATGAGCCATGGTGCTATCAGATGAACACAGCTGTCGTAGTTTCACTTGGGTTCTGTCTATGTGGATAGTTTGTGAGAAAGGCTACTACCTGGATGCTGGATGAGTGTGTGTGTGTGTGTGTGTGTGTGTGTGTGTGTGTGTGTGTGTGTGTGTGTGTGTGTGTGTGTGTGTGTGTGTGTGTGTGTATCGAGATCATTTCTGCTCCACTGGGCCAGAACGCTTCACAGTTCACAGAGACAGCTGCACCCTCACTATGCCACATGGCCTCACCTCCACCCACCGTGCACTCACACAACACACACACACACACACACACACACACACACACCTCTCTGCCCATCACTGCCCACTTTTCTTAACTGTCCTCTATTCACTCATTTGTTGCACTGTATTCAGTAGGGTTTTTTTTCCCATTCATTGCAATGGTATGAGAGTGATTGATATGAG